>NC_057798.1:36316006-36610582 GCF_018294505.1 Triticum aestivum | reverse complement strand
TTCTTGTAGACGTTGTTGGGCCTCCAAGTACATAGGTTTGTAGGACAGTAGCAAATTTCCCTCAAGTGGATGACCTAAGGTTTATCAAACAGTGGGAGGCGTAGGATGGAGATGGTCTCTCTGAAGAAACCCTGCAAATTAAATAACAAAGAGTCTCTCGTGTCCCCAACACACCCAATACAATGGCAAATTGTATAGGTGCACTAGTTCGACGAAGAGATGGTGATACAAGTGCAATATGGATGGTAGATATAGGTTTTTGTTATATGAAATTATAAAAACAGCAAGGTAGCTAATGATAAAAGTGGGCGTAAACGGTATTTCAATGCTAGGAAACAAGGCCTAGGGTTCATAGTTTCACTAGTGCAAGTTCTCTCAACAATAATAACATAACTGGATCATATAACTATCCCTCAACATGCAACAAAGAGTCACTCCAAAGTCACTAATAGTAGAGAACAAACGAAGAGACTATTGTAGGGTATGAAACCACATCAAAGTTATCCTTTCTGATCGATCTATTCAAGAGTCCGTAGTAAAATAACACGAAGCTATTCTTTCCTTTCGATGTATCATAGAGTTCGTACTAGAAAAACACCTTAAGACACAAATCAACCAAAACCCTAATGTCACCTAGATACTCCAATGTCACCTCAAGTATCCATGGACATGATTATATGATATGCATCACACAATCTTAGATTCATCTATTCAAACCAACACAAAGTAATTCAAAGAGTGCCCCAAAGTTTCTACCGAAGAGTCAAGAGGAAAACGTGTGCCAACCCCTATGCATAAGTTCACAAGGTCACGGAACCCGCAAGTTGATAACCAAAACGTACATCAAGTATATCACGTGAATATCCCATTCTCACCACAGATAAGCACATGCAAGACATACATCAAGTGTTCTCAAATCCTTAAAGACTAAATCCGATGAAATAACTTCAAAGGGAAAAATCAATCCATTACAAGAGAGTAGAGGGGGAGAAACATCATAAGATCCAACTATAATAGCAAAGCTCGCGATACATCAAGATCGTGCCAAATCAAGAACACGAGAGAGAGAGAGATCAAAAACATAGCTATTGGTACATACCCTCAGCCCTGAGGGTGAAATACTGCCTCCTCATCATGGAGAGCATCGGGATGATGAAGATGGCCACCGATGATGGATCCCCCCTCCGGCAGGGTGCCGGAACAGGGTCCTGATTGGTTTTTGGTGGCTATAGAGGCTTGAGGCAGCGGAACTCCTGATCTATTGTGCTCCTGGATGTTTTCGGGGTATATGGAAATATATAGGCGAAAGAAGTCGGTTAGGGGAGCCACAAGGGGCCCACGAGGGTGGGGGCGCGCCCAGGGGGTAGGGCGCGCCCCTGACCCTCGTGGCTACCTTGAAGCTTCCCAGATGTCTACTCCAAGTCTGCTGGATTGCTTCCATTCCAAAAATAACTCTCCCGAAGGTTTCATTCCGTTTGGACTCCGTTTGATATTCCTTTTCTGCGAAACACTGAAATAGGCAAAAATAACAATTTGGACTGGGCCTCCAGTTAATAGGTTAGTCCCAAAAATAATATAAAAGTGTATAATAAAGCCCATTAAACATCCAAAACAGATAATATAACAGCATGAATACTTCATAATTTATAGATATGTTGGAGACGTATCAGCATCCCCAGCGTAATTCCTGCTCATCCTCGAGTAGGTAAATGATAAAAGAAAGAATTTATGAAGTGTGAATTCTAGCAGGTGCACAAGTTTGGTCAATGATAATTTCAATCACCTTTTCTAGCATCATTATATGTCATAATAGTAGCTCATCTCGTAAAAAAATTCATGATCAAGTAACAAGCTATTCACATGTTAAAGCATAGACCATAAACTTTCTTGAAAACTAGCAAACTACATTCTCATTCATCAAACAATTGCAATTCATCTTATTTTCAGGAAGTGTCTATGTCAGAGCTTTGATTTAGCAAACTCCACATACTCAACTATCATTCAATCTTTCACAATTGCTAACACTCATGTGATATTTATGGGTTCAAAGTTTTAATCGAACACATAGAAAGATAGGGGATTATAGTTTCGCCTCCCAACCTTTTACCTCAAGGGAAATGTCAACAATAATAATTTATGAACGCCTACATCCAAGTGGATAAATATGTCCAGATCACCCCAAGACAAAGTTCTTGCCAAAGGAAAAAGTGTAAAAAGGAAAGGCATTGATCACCATGACTCTTGTATAAGGGTAGAAGACAGAAGTAAAAGATAGGCCCTTCGTAGAGGGAAGCAGAGGTTGTCATGCGCTTTTATGGTTGGTTGCACAAAATCTTAATGCAAAAGAACGTCACTTTATATTGCCGCTTGTGATAAAGACCTTTATTATGCAGTCCGTCGCTTTTATTTCTTCCCTATCACAAGTTCGTATAAAGCTTATTTTCTTCGCACTAATAGATCATACATATTTAGGGAGCAATTTTTATTGCATGCACCGATGAAATCTTACTTGAAGGATCTTACTCAATCCATAGGTAGGTATGGTGGATTTCTACTTGGTGCAAAGAATTTCGCTAACATGGGAGGGAAAGGCAAGCTCAACATGTTGGATGATCCAAGACAATATAACTTTTCAGATATAGGAAAACATAACCCATTAAGTTGTCTTCCTTATCCACCATCAACCTTTTATCATATCATATTTTAATGGAGTGCTCACAATTACAAAAGATGTCCAAGATAGTATATTTATATGTGAAATCTCTCTTCCTTCAATATTCTTTCATGAATTGTTCAAGTGACCAATACAATGTTTGCTAACCTTCAATAAATTTACCACCTCTACTTCTTATATGTGAAGTCATCACTCCCCATGGGATAAGAGTATGAAACATATATAATTTCAGATTTATGATATTCAATTCATTCAACCATTTACTCATAGGATATAAGTGAAGCACACGAGTAAATGAAAAAATACTTCCAAAAAGATATAAGTGAAGATCAATGAGTAGTTAAATAATTATGTAACTATGTGAAGACTCTCTCTCATTTAAGAATTTCAGCTCTTAAGTACTTTATTCAAACAGCAAGCAAAACAAAATAAAACAACATTTCAAGGATAGCACACATCATGTGAATAAGCAAAAACTTAGGTTCAACCGATACTAACCGATAATTGTTGAAGAAGAAAGGTAGGATGCCTACCGGGGCATCCCCAAGCTTAGATGCTTGAGGCCTATTGAAATATTATCTTGGGGTGCCTTGGGCATCCCCAAGCTTGAACTTTTGTCTCTCCTTAATTCCTCTCATATCACGGTTTTCCTAAATCTGAAAAACGTCATCCACACAAAACTCAACAAGAACTCGTGAGATAAGTTAGTATAAAACAATGCAAAAAACCTTATAATTTTCTACTGTAACAAATAATAAAATTATTATTCAACATTTCATACTAAATGTGTCTTCATATTTAATACTCCTATCCTCAAATAGAATCATTAAACAAGCAAACATAAGCAAACAATGCAAACATAACAGCAATCTGCCAAAACCTTATAGTCTGTAAAGAATGCAAGATTGATCATTCTTCCCTGACTACAATAATTATGAGAAAAATACTACAAGATTTAGCAGATCTCAATATGCAATAAAATTCAATATTATATCATTCTCTGACTTTTCTAGGGAATTTTTGCAACAGCGGTAAACTTTCTGTTTTGAAACAGCAACATGTATTCTTGCAAAATAAGAATGATAAACGCTATCCTTGACATTTTTATTGAAAATATAGATGCAAAACATTATTCTAAATAACCGCAAGAAAATACTAACAAAATAAAATGACGCTCCAAGCAAAACACATATCATGTGGTAAATAAAAATATAGCTCCAAGTAAATTACCGATGAACGAAGACGAAAGAGGGGATACCTTCCGGGGCATCCCCAAGCTTAGGCTCTTGCCACTCCTTATTCCGTAGTCCATCGAATCTTTACCCAAAACTTGAAAACTTCACAACACAAAACTCAACAAAAAATCTCATGAGCTCCTTTAGTACAAGAAAACAAACCACCACTTTAAGGTACTGTAATGAACTCATTCTTTATTCATATTGGTGTAACTAGCAAAAAGGCCCGTGCTTTGCAACGGGAGAAAAAAAACCACACGCTCTTAATTTACAATAAATGTTTTATAATATGAGAATATGTAGCTACTTTTTAAATGCATGAAGAGTTAAAAGGTTGTTAACAAGATACATGATTTCTTTAATCATAAAAAGAGGGTTTTTTTCATCTGAAAATGAACATTTTTTATGGTCTCATGTTGACGCAGGTACTTCCGCCCCTATTTCATCATTATTTCTTGCCATACATTTCATAGGTATTGGTTCTTGTTTTATCACTATTTATTTCTTATCAAACTTGTTTTTTATTTTCTTTTTTGTCATGCATGCCTCCTTTTTCCTTTTTTTTCATGCATGTGTTTTTCTTCTTCTTCTTCTTATATATAGGAGAATAGCGCAATATCTCATCTTTATCGGATCTCCTCTGAATTTTCTAATTTTTTTGAAAGATCCAGCAAATTGCTAGCTTCAATTAGATTAAGCAGAAAAGCAGCAAAAGAACAACATGGGGAGGATCCGAAGATCAAAGATAAAAGAAAAAACAACAACCCTATTGGCCACCGAACAACACTACCCTTACACGGCGGAACGCCATCCACCCACATCAAGAAAATGCAGCTCTGACTCCAGCGGAGAACTACAGAGAGCAAAGCAATGTTGGCGTCACGGTGCATTTTCTCTTTTATTTATTTTATAGCGGACGTCCCATCTTTATTGTGTCCTTTTATTTCTTGTCATGCATGTCCTTATTTATTGGGTGTCTCTAACAAATTTATCTTCAATCTGATGTCCAATCCTGATTTTGCTGAGGTGTTCATCCCCAATCTGAATCAGTACCGGTATGAAAAAAAGATGAATACTGCACTGTTGATTCGCATTGCCGCCTAGATAGTATTATTTTTAAAATTGTGAAAAGGTAAAATAACATCATATTTAGATTCTACAAAATTTTCTAATCAAGTTTCATATATAATATGTTAAATTTGAAGTTATGGTTTAAAAGATATGAGTATTTAAAAAATATATTTGACACTACTAGAAACAGGGAATTTGCCATCAGCCAGCTCTTTACCATCTGCCAGCTGATGGCAAAGAACGTCTTTGCCATCTGCTTATAAAAAACAGATGGCAAAGAACTGACAGACGGCAAAGAACATGGTTGCCATCAGCCAATTCTTTGCCATCTGCTAGTGGATGGCAAATAATCTTTTCCATCTGCTAGCAGATGGCAAAGAGGTTGGGAGTGTCCTGTGGCCGTCAAGAGTGTAACGGCGTACCAGCCCCACCTCTTTGCCATCTGCCAGCAGACGGCAAAGATTCTTTGCCATCTGCTGGCAGGTGGCAAAGAGATGGGGTTATTTTTTTCCAGGTAAAAAAAACTATGGGGTTATCCCCTCCCTCTCTCCCCACCCATCCACAACCCCACGTACGCCCCTCGCTCCTTCCTTCCTCACCCGCCGCCGCTCCCTCCCACCTCCTCCTCCTCCTTCTGCGCCCTAGGAGCCCCGCCGCCGCCCTGCTCCTACTCATCCACCGGCCAGCCCTACTGCGTCGCGAGCCCCTCCCTCCTCTTCGTGTTCCGGTGGTCGATAGTCGGGGTCAACGAGGAGATGCACGTGGCGGCGGCCATGGACGACTCCATGAGCGGGACCTCCGCCGTCGCGGCGCCTGCGGCCGGCGGCGCACTCCACGGGGCTCGGGATGTCCGCGGTGGCGCGGGCTGTGGACCGAGAGGCGGGGCCCTTGATGCGTTCCGCTCGAGGGGCTGGTCGGGCTGGCGCGGGATCTGAGCCACCGTTCATGGATTTCTCGCAGCTTGCACTACACCCTACTCCCCGCCGTCGCCGCCCACTCCTTGCTGCCGCAGCCGGTGATTCCACACGGTGAGGCAACTCCCTCCCCCTTCCCGCCTCCCGCCCCCCTCTCCCCCCTCATCCTTTCTCGAACCTGACAACCAAACTGGTCTCCCAGATCGGAACACATCAGCAGAGGCATGTTCTTCTTTAGAAGGCCAGACGTCTAGCGTTCGTCTTCAAGAGACCATGTCCATTTGACGTGCAACTACAATCTAGTGAGTTTCTCTGCCCCGAGTCACGACGACCTCCTTATGTGTGGATGTCAAAAGATGTGTGTTGTTTCTGCAACAGTGCAATGGCTGGTGAGGCAACTCTCTTTGAAAAATCCTTCAACATTATGTTTCTTCGTCTATGATTTAGTGCACTGTATGTGGTTGTTCTTTGCTTAGAAAACATTATCATCAGATCTGTTGGTATATGATGACTGGAAGTAATTTTAGTTTTAGATGAATTTCATTCATATGATGTGGTGTGTCCAGGCTCTTTTTTCTTTCTTTCAGTATATGATGTTGTGATTTAGTAGCTTGGAGCCTGGCACTTTAATTCAAAACTGATGTGGATACCTAAAATAATAAAAGAGCAGGAAATGGTGGCTAGCTATTTTATGGACTCCAGTACCACCCGGAGGTAGCTATTTTATTCTGTCATCTTGGATAGATGGAGATGGATTTAAACTAAGATTATTATGCTAATAAGTTCAGTTGCGTTTGTTGATTGGCTTATTTTGGGAGATTGTGAGACCCACATTTTGAGTTTGAACTGCTGGGCAACCTGCCCTTTTTCCGTAAGTGATAATTGAAATATAAGTGGGCTATTTTCTAAGTTAATACTTGGGTTTCTTGGGATGGTACCAACCTTTGGGGTAACAGGTTGTGTATTTACATGAGTTTTCTTTTTTTGTGGTAAGAAAAATGAGGATATAAGGTCATGGTCATCTGTATGGATCACACTGATCACAGCTTGCATATTACTGATTGTGTATTTACTAGTTTGGGTTTGTAGTGCATACCGATCTAAGTACACATGCTTCTTCGTAAAATTGTTTATACCTTAGCATGTTTGTCATAAACTTTTCAATCATCTGATTATACAAGGTGACACATCCAACCCAAGGAAAGGAAACACTGCGCCGCTTTCTTTTTGATGTTTGTGGGATTAAAGCTGACTGGAAGATTCAGGATGTGCTGGATGAGGAAATTAAGACCATCAGAAGTATGGTTGGGACTGATGAACTTGTGATTTGCGCGTTATCAGGAGGAGTTGACTCGATAGTTGCAGCCACGCTTGTTCATAACGCGATAGGTGATAGGCTTCATTGTGTTTTTGTTGACAATGGTCTATTGAGTTAGCCGTTCTTTCAGCATGTTCTGCTTCGGAATCAGTATGCAGCTAAACTAACATGTGATCTTATCTGCAGATACAAGGAGAAGGAACGAGTAATGTCAACCTTTAATAGTGACTTGCACCTTCCTATCACATGTATTGATGCTTCGGAGTAATTTCTTAGCAAGTTAAAAGGAGTCAAAGACCCAGAGATGAAAAGAAAGATTGTTGGCAAAGAATTCATAGCTGTCTTTGATGAATTTGCTCACATGTTAGAACAGTAGACAGGAAAAAGACCTGAATATTTAGTTCAAGGAACATTGTACCCTGATGTGATTGAATCATGCCCACCCCCTGGGAGTGGTATGACACATTCCCACACCATCAAAAGCCATCACAATGTAGGTGGTCTTCCTGAAGATATGAAATTGAAGCTCATTCAACCACTCAAGCTCCTATTTAAGGATGAGGTATTGATCTGCATCTATACATATATGTACTGAAAGATACCTCATACTGATACTTCATATATTTATTGATACTTCACTTTGCATGATCTGACATGCTGCTGAAAGATAGCTCATACTCGGAAATTATTTCCGTTTTGATTTCGAAGAAAATATTCCTATCACTTATTGTTTGTCAAATTTATGTCCTGCAAAAGGTGCGGAAGTTGGGTAGTATCTTAAATATCCCAGAGTCATTCTTAAAGCGACATCCATTTCCCGGGCCTGGTCTTGCTGTACGTATCCCATCAGGTGATGTTATAGAAGGCAATGCTTTGGAGGGTCTTCGTCAGGTTTGATCTTTTTCAACCATTGGTTTCTAAATCACCTTTGATATATGGTGTTAATTTTGGACCACTCTGTTTACGTATTCTAGGCGGATGAGATGTATGTTCAAGCCATTAGAGATGCAGGACTCTATGATACAATTTGGCAAGCTTTTGCTGTGCTTTTGCCTGTCGAAACAGTTGGGGTCCAGGGTGACCAGAGAACTTACGGCTATCCGGTTATTTTAAAGGCAATTACCAGTGAGGATGGCATGACTGCAGATTGGTACGCTGCATTGAACCTATCGCTCTATCATATCCCCTTTGGAACTTTATGATGCAATCGTACTCTAATGGTGTACTAGATGGCGATATTTTGTTGCAGTTCTGAGATAATAAGTTACAGCAAATACTATTCTGTTTGCTTTTTAGCTCAGTGTTCTAGAACAATACTTGGGCTTCCTGCTTCCCCTTTGGTTGCTCGGTTCCTGCTAGAGTAGTTTGTGAATACTATTAATTTGACTTAGACAATTCAGCATTAACCTATGTTACATTGCCTGTTGGCCTTCCCTTTTTAGGCAACCCAAAATCCATAATTTTCCTCAGTTGTAATGTACAGTTATAGTCTGCCAAGCTATGTTATTCTAAGCTATCTAATCAAGTCTCAACTGGTATCCCTAAGTTCGTGGACAGTTTGTTAATTATTCGATGCTGTGTATTTATTTATGTATTAGTTGCCGTTCTGATGCCCTTTGTCCATGTGGTCTTGGTATAGGATTGTTTTTAGCGCCTTATGCACTGTTGTGTACAGAAATGTGTTCTCTCTCTTCCTCTCATTTTGTTAACAAGCATTGATTACCGATGTTTCTGTTATTTGGCAACTCTCTCATTTTGTTAACAAGTGTTGGTAATTAAGGATGTCTCTATTATGTGGTAGAATCTAGTTCTTTTTGGAGTTCATTGATACTATCTTGAATATTTTGACTGACCTTTTCTTTTGTTTCTGTCAGGTATTATTTTGAACGCAAGTTCCTGGCCGATGTGTCGAGTAGGATCTGCAACAATGTGCGAGGCGTTAACCATGTTTGCCTAGAGATAACATCAAAGCCACCAGCGACAGTGGAGTGGGAATAGCCTGATAGTGCACTAAAGGACCCGGAATCGCAAATCATGCTCTGATGTCACATCATTTGAGTGGATGTTCTTATGTTGTGATCATTTAACACATAACGCCAATTACTATATCATTGTCTGGGGTTCCTAGATAGATCTCCTTGCCGTGAAAGATGATCAAAGCTTTGAAACTGCACTTATAATTGTCCTTTCTATTCTTAAATTATATTTCCCTGCCTTTCTAGAGCCTGTTGGACGGTCGTATCTCGCAATTTTATAGCAATACCACATATGTAATGCGAGCGTAATAGTATATGTTAGCAGTGATGGTTTTAGCAAATGCAAAGTTTCTTGTAAACCATGATGATACCACTTTTGATGGCACTATGTTGGCCTAATGACAACTGTCAGTGCACTCCTAACAGACGTTGGGTTGTGCTTAGGGCGCTCCCAATACATCAATTAAAGAAAGAGAATGGAGTTGTATGTTAGTGGAGATATGGCTCTAGCAAACATACCTTTTTTATAAAATTGATGAGCTGAATATCCAGGTAATGCTTTGTCTATAACTAATTTGGCGGCTAGATTTCTGTGAAGTTGTTAGACTGTAGTTCGATGGTTATGTATTAGGTAATGCTTTGTCTATAACTAATTTGGCTCCTAGATTTATTGAAGTTGTTAGACCGTATTTTGGTGGTTATATATGAGAGCTAAAGAACAATATCTACTGAACAATAAAGAACAATATGTTCTTTTTCTCTTAACAGAGCTTCTCTAAGCTTTTCTAATATGTTATCCTAGTTTATTCCTAGTAGCTCCGAGCCAACGTAGTGTGTGAACAAGTACTGAATGTTTTGTTTAGGCTTGGTTCTTATGTGATTTTTTCTTCAGAGACGGACAAGGAGGCCAAGAGATGGAAGTGAGGCTATATATGCAGTGCTTTGTTTGATGGGGAACTATCTTAGTTTGCCAGTATACGCTGTAGTGGTTTGTATTGATAATTCCATGCTAAATTTCCACTCAGTACCAAATGAAACTTGCTACTATTGGTAACATGTGTTGGATACATATGTGTTCATGACTATTGGTAATATGTGTTGAATATGCTATATTGGTCATATAAATATATTTGTGTTTGATTTCTGTGAAAATGAGTTGATATAAGAAAAAACAAAATTAAATGGGGCAATATAGTCACTTTGCCATCTGGCAGATGGCAAAGAGCTTTGCCATTAACTGGCAGATGGCAAAGAGGCCACGTGTCATCTACATGTAAAATTTGGGCTGGCTTATTTAGGCTCTTTGCCATCTGCCAGCAGATGGCAAACTGTTTGCCATCTGCTGGCAGACGGCAAAGCATGCAACCTTTGCCATCTACTGGCAGATGGCAAACAGCCTGCAGCCTTTGCCATCTGCTGGCAGATGGCAAAGTATGCCGTTAGCCTTCTAACGGGGCTAACCCCGTTAAGAGGCTTTGCCATCTGCCAGCTGATGGCAAAGCCACAGGCTCTTTGCCATCAGCCAGCAGACGGCAAAGAAGCCTTTACCGGCATGGTTTTAGAAAAACTGTTTGCCATCTGCTGGCAGATGGCAAAGCCTTTGCCATCCGCCGACCATGCCTTTGCCATCTGCCATGGAAGATGGCAAAGTGCCAGATTCCAGTAGTGTGATATGTACTGCGGGTTTAATGTCAGAAACATCAGGGGGTTTTCTACAAAATAGGATGACGGACTAAGAATACCTATTTATTTTATTATTATTAGTTATAGATCTCTACTATATTCCAACTTCTCTATGGTTCATACCCTCCGATACTACTCATAGATTCATCAAAATAAGCAAACAACACAATGAAAAACAGAATCTGTCGAAAACAGAACAGTCTGTAGTAATCTGTATCAAACGTATACTTCTCTAACTCCAACAATTCTGAAATAAATTGGTGGACCTGAGTAATTTGTCTATTAATCATCTGCAAAAATAATCAACCTAAAATCCCTCTGCAGTAAAAAATGAAAGCTAATCTCGTCAGCGCAAAAGTTTCTGTTTTTTACAGCAAGATCATAAAGACTTCACCCAAGTCTTCCCAAAGGTTCTACTAGGCACAAACACTAATTAAAACATAAAAAAATATCTAACCAGAGGCTATATGAATTATTTATTACTAAACAGGAATAAAATGCAAAGAACAAAAGTAAATTGGGTTGCCTCCCAACAAGCGCTAACGTTTAATGCACCTAGCTAGGCATGATGTTTTCAATGATGCTCATATAAAAGAAAATAATTGAAACATAAAGAGAGCATCATGAAGAATATGACTATCACATTTAAGTCTAACCCACTTCCTATGCATAGGGATTTTGTGAGCAAACAACTTATGGGAACAATAATCAACTAACATAGGAAGGCAAAACAAGCACAACTTCAAGATTTTAAGCACATAGAGAGGAAACTTGATATTATTGCAATTCCTAAGGGCATATGTTCCTCCCTCATAATAATTTTCAGTAGCATCATGAATGAATTCAATAATATAACCAACACAGCAAGCATTCTTTTCATGATCTACTTGCATAGAAAATTTACTACTCTCCACATCAGCAAATTTCTTCTCATGAATAGTAGTGGGAGTATCATAAGAGACACGAATACTATAAATTGTTTCCACATTAAAAGAGTAATGTTCAGAAAAAGGGTAACCATAATCATGACAAGTTTTATAAATATGATCATCACTACTTTTTATAGCATACGTATCATCATAATAATTATCATAAGTTGCAACTTTGTTCTCATCATAATCGATTGAAACCTCTTCCAAGATAGTGGAATCACCACTAAATAAAGTCATGACCTCTGCAAATCCACTTTCATACTTATCACAATAAGATTCAACATCCTCCAAAATAGTGGGATCATTACTTCCTAATGTTGACTCTCTTACAAACCCACTTTCATCAATATAATCATCATAAGTAGGAGGCATGCTATCATCATAATAAATTTTCTCATCAAAACTTGGGAGGCTAAAAATATCATCTTCATTAAACATAGCATCCCCAAGCTTGGGACAAACATTAATTGCAACAAATATATTCTCAAACATGTCATTCTCATCAAACATAGCATCCCCAAGATTGGGCCTTTTCCAACCATAAGCATAATCACTCTCATCATTAATAGTATGAATAACACCAATAGTATAGCAATCATCATCATCACAGTGATTAATATGAGCAACATCATTTGGGAGGGATACCTTTCTACCTTTGCTTCTCCATCTTTTCTTTTTCTTCTTCACATCATGTGTGGGTTCAACCCTCTTTTTTGAGATCCTTATTAATGAGAGTGGTTGAATAGAAAGCTCCTCCTCATTACCTCATTCATCATAAGAAATAATAGGATGGTATTGGGAAGTCTCTTCCCTTTCATTAGTATTCTCTTCATTTTCTATTTCTTTTCTTTTCTTTATGTAATTGGCAATATAAGGATTTTCAATGCAATTCACCGCACAATACATAAAAATTACTTCTAGATCCAAATCAAGAACTTTATCAAGGACAAATCTTGTAAGATCCTTAGTTATACATTTCACTTCTTCATAACCCACAAGTAAACTAAATTCATTATGATGTGCAAGGGAAATCAAGTCATCACAATTGTTGGACATGATTCGATCATGAAACAATTTGCATTGGGTATTTAAATGATCATGTTCATTGCAAAGTTCACAAGGATGGCAAAGAAATTTTAAATTTTCAGCACAAACTTCTAGCCTCTCTTGCAACCATTTAGTTTCTAAATACTTATGCCTCTTGCAAAATCTATCTTCCCTATTTGGTGTGTACTTGCAAACTATATGCACTCCACAAAAGTTGACAATCTTATAACAGACATTTTCATCATGACTAGTGTAATCATCATTAGTACCATGGATACTCAAAGAGTTCATACTAACAACATTGCAGTCATGCTCTTCATTCAAAGATTTAGTGCCAAACAATTTATAGACTTCTTCTTCTAGCACTTCAGCACAATTTTCCTTACCATCATTCTCACGAAAGATATTAAAAAGATGAAGCGTATGAGACAAACTCAATTCCATTTTTTTGTAATTTTTTATAGACAGATCTAGTGATAAAACATGAAACTAAAAGATTCGATTGCAAGATCTAAAGATATACTTTCAAGCACTCAACTCCCCGGCGACGGCACCAGAAAAGAGTTTGATGTCTACTACACAACCTTCTTCTTATAGACGTTCTTGGGCCTCCAAGTGCAGGGTTTGTAGGACAGTAGCAAATTTCACTCAAGTGGATGACCTAAGGTTTATCAATCTGTGGGAGGTGTAGGATGAAGATGGTCTCTCTCAAGCAACCCTGCAACCAAATAACAAAGAGTCTCTTGTGTCCCCAACACACCCAATACAATGGTAACTTGTATAGGTGCACTAGTTCAGCGACGAGATGGTGATACAAGTGCAACATGGATGGTAGATATAGGTTTTGTAATCTGAAATTATAAAAACAGCAAGGTAACTAATGATAAAACTGAGCGTAAATGGTATTGCAATGCTAGGAAACAAGGCCTAGGGTTCATACTTTCACTAGTGCAAGTTCTCTCAACAATAATAACATAACTGGATCATATAACTATCCCTCAACATGCAACAAAGAGTCACTCCAAAGTCACTAATAGCGGAGAACAAACAAAGAGATTATTGTAGTGTAAGAAACCACCTCAAAGTTATCCTTTCTGATCGATCTATTCAAGAGTCCGTAGTAAAATAACACAAAGCTATTCTTTCCGTTTGATCTATCATAGAGTTCATACTAGAATAACACCTTAAGACACAAATCAACCAAAACCCTAATGTCACCTAGATACTCCAATGTCACCTCAAGTATCCGTGGGCATGATTATACGATATGCATCACACAATATCAGATTCATCTATTCAAACCAACACAAAGTACTTCAAAGAGTGCCCCAAAGTTTCTAACAAAGAGTCAAGACGAAAACGTGTGCCAACCCCTGTGCATAAGTTCACAAGGTCACGTAACCCGCAAGTTGATTACCAAAAAGGACATCAACTAGATCACGTGAATATCCCATTGTCACCACAGATAAGCACATGCAAGACATATATCAAGTGGTCTCAGATCCTTAAAGACTAAATCCGATAAGATAACTTCAAAGGGAAAACTCAATCCATTACAGGAGAGAAGAGGGGGAGAAACAATATCATAAGATCCAAATATAATAGCAAAGCTCGCGATACATCAAGATTGTGCCAAATCAAGAACACGAGAGAGAGCGAGAGAGAGAGAGAGAGAGAGAGATCAAACACATAGCTACTGGTACATACCCTCAGCTCCGAGGGTGAACTACTCCCCCTCGTCATGGAGAGCGCCGGGATGATGAAGATGGCCACCGGTGATGGATCCCCCCTCTGGCAAGGTGCCGGAACAAGGTCCCGATTGGTTTTTGGTGGCTACAGAGGCTTGCGGCAGCAAACCTCCCGATCTATTGTGCTCCTGGATGTTTTCGGGGTATATGGACATATATAGGTGAAAGAAGTTGGTCAGGGGAGCCACGAGGGGCCCACGAGGGTGCGGGGCACGCCCAGGTGGGTAGTGCGCACCCCTGCCCCTCGTGGCCACCTGGAAGCTTCCTTAACGTCTGTTCCAAGTCTCGTGGATTGCTTCGGTTCCAAAAATAACTCTCCCGAAGGTTTCATTCCGTTTGGACTCCGTTTGATATTCCTTTTCTGTGAAACACTAAAATAGGCAAAAACAGCAATTTGGACGGGGCCTCTGGTTAATAGGTTAGTCCCAAAAATAATATAAAAGTTTAAATAAAGCCCATTAAACATACAAAACAGATAATATAACAACATGAATACTTCATAAATTATATATATGTTGGAGACGTATCACTCTTATCTCACAAAAGTGTTGTTGCTATATAGCAGTTTTCCTGTTTGTTTCCTTCTATTTTCTTTTCCTTTATTTTCTCTCACTTTTCTTTTCTTTTTTTCCGAGAGCAGTGAACGAATGGAAGGCGATATATATTGCATCATTTGACGGTTAAGTATGTATACCAAATAGGAACATATATATTACATCATTGGACCCATGCATAATAATGGCTAAGTGTGTATACAAAATAGGAACATCATTTGACCGATAACATACGGTTCCTCAGCGTTGACGTTTTCGTTTTTGAGTTAGCTTCTTTCCCTTCTTGTTTGTTGAAGAATAATTGAGCCCCTCATTGTGACTTTTCCTTTTGCATGGAGTATGATTTTTCTTAGGTAATGTAGTATTCTTTCTTCTTTTGATGTATACTTCATCATCATCGTCATCTTCCCTCATTGGGTTGCCGTACTGATTGTAGTCTTCCTCGTTGGCAACTCCATCCATTCTAATGATGTTCCTTTTGCCTTTCCTCACGACAACACGGCTGGGATTGCATGGGTCGGTTATGAAGAAGTATTGTGTCACGTGCTTAGCGTGTACCCATGGCTCATTTTTTGCGATAGCGTTCACGGTAGAGCCCTTGGCGTCGGGTATAGCTATGGTAGTGAAATTCTAGTTTTCTCTTTAGAAATTCTAGTTTTCTCTTTAGACACGGAACATCGTCGTGTTGTGCAGTCTAGAGTAGTCAAGCTCCCAGATCTCGTCGACCCTTCCGTAAAATCGTTCAGTTGCATCGTTGTCGCTGCCGGTCATGCATTCCATCGTCACCCCTGAGTTCTGATCATCAATGTCCATATCTTTACAATGTGTATCCATTGAAATCGTATGCCTGATAGGTTGGGAGGTTTGGAGAGGGGCCATGTGCTAAGGCGTATATGAGTAATCTGTCCTTTGAGCCCTCCTCCGGGGGATTAGCAATAATATGCCCTTTGAACCAATGCAGGAAAGTGGATTTGTGCTCTCTAGTAACTTCGGCATCCGTCCTGCATACCCCCCTATCACGATACTTCTTTGTGATAATTTTTATTATGTCGTCCGGCATCATGTTGTGCAGGAATGAAGGCCCCAGGTCTATTATGCCGTCCACAATATGGACACACAGATGCACCATCACGTCAAAGAACGTGGGCGGGAAGTACATCTCAAGCTCATTCAGTATCACAACGATCTCTTCCTGTAGCCTTTGGAGCTGCTTCACACTGATCGACTTTTGAGAGATGAGGTCAAAAAAGTTGCAGAGACCAATAAGTGTGTCATGGACGTGCTTGTCCATTATATCTCTAAGGGCAACAGGTAGTATCTGCATCATCATCACATGATAGTCATGGGACTTCATCTCGTTGAACCTTTTCTTGTCCATGTCTAGATATCTGCTTATCTTGCCACAATAACCGGAACTAACTTTGACTCCGGTAAGGCACTTAAAGAATTGATCAATCTTAGCCTGACTTAAGGTGAAGCAAGAAGGGGGGAAATAATTATCTTCCTTTATTTTCTTGCCCTTCTTCTCCCGCGCCTCTGTCTCCGTCTCTGTCTTGTCTGACTTTTTACGAGGCAGCATCTGCAAATATTCCCTGATATTCAAGTCTTGCAAGTCTTTTCTTACCTTCGGCCCATCCTTGGTCTTATCCAGCATGTCCATCAGTGTCGCAAGAAAGCTCTCAAGGACATTCTTACATATATGCATTTGATCAAGGCAATGAGGTGTATCGAGTTTGTGCCGGTACTCAAAGTCCAAGAACACAGACCTCGTCTTCCATACCTTCAGCAGCGGCTCCGGTGCCTTTTTCATCGTCTTTCCTGGTGCGGGGCACTGCTCCTAGTTTTTCAATAGCTCATCAATTTCTGCGCCGCTCCGTTTACGTGGAGGTCCTCGATGCTCAGCGTGACCACTGAATAGATCTCCACGGTTTCTGCATGGGTCATCCGGTTCGAGCCATCTTCGATGCCCCATGTACACGATTTTTCCAGATCCGCCATTTTTCCTTGACGTTAGCTATTGAGACGTCGTATCATCCATGCACCGCGTGCATCCACAATATCCATGGCACACCTGTCCTGCGACATATCCGTAACCGAGATAGTCATGCACCATCGTGGTCAGCGCGGCTCTCATGTAGAAATACTTGCCTTTGCTGGCGTCCCATGTCTTGGCCGGTATTTTCCATAACGTGTCTAACTCCTCTTGAAGTAGCCCCAAATACAGATTAATATTATTTCCTGGTTTTTTCGGCCCTTGAATCAGCATGCTCATGTGAATGTACTTCGACTTCATCCACAACTAGGGGGGAGGTTGTACATCCATAGAAACACGGGCCATGTGCTATGGTTGGTGTTCTAGTTGCCAAATGGATTCACGCCATTTGTACACGCGCCGAGCACGATGTTTCTTGCATCACATTCGGAATACCGATAGAAGTTGTTCAACGCTCTCCACTGGCTTCCATCCTTGACGTGTCTCAGCTTCGGATCATCTCCATCGTCGGGCTTCTTCCTCTCCGCGTGCCAGCGCATTAGCTTTGCTTACTTGGGATCTATGAAATACCGCTGGAGACGGGGAGTGATCGGTAAGTACCATACAACTTTCTGGGGACATTTCTTCTTGGCCTTCTTGTATCGAGAAGCATTGCACACCGGGCAGCTTGTTTTTTCCGTGTGCTCCTTCCAATAAATTATGCAATTGGTGATGCATGCATGGTATCTAACGTGCGGCAGATCAAGAGGGCACACGATCTTCTTGGCATCATCAACACTAGTAGGACATAGATTCCCCGTGGGAAGAACATCCTTTAGGTACTTGAGATGCTCATCGAGGCTAGTGTTCGTCCATTTATTTTTAGCCTTCGTCTTCAGGAGTTGGAGCGTGAAACTCAAGCGGTTCACCTCAGGATTGCAACCATCATACGATGGTGTGTTCGAGTCTACCACCAGTTGCTGTAGCTTAGCCTCCTCTCTAGAAGCAGCAAACTCAGTACTCGTCTCCTTGTGAAGCACTGCTTGAACATGAGGGTCCCACACGATTGAACTTAGTACTGACGAACTCTGCTGCATGGAGTCCACGTTCTCTCCGCCGCCATGTCCGGCCCCTTCTCCGCCGCCATGTACAGCCTCTTCCCTGCCGCCATTATCGATCATCTCTTCGTCTTGCCCCGTGTCATCATTGCCTTCCCCGTCGGCGTCCTCAACATCGTAATCCTCATCTTCAATTATCCACCGAGTATAGCCATCCATGAAACTAGTCATGAGCAGGTGCGCTTCGACACGACCATCATCATAGGGGTTGAGCCAAACTATTCCTCTGCATTTTCGACACGGACATAAAACCTCTCTCAGGTTATTTTCTTTCATGTCCTGCACCGCCGACCGCAACCACCTGGCCACCATCGTTCCACTGACCATAATGAACGTCTGCATGGTAATAATAAACAAATTGATTATAAAAATGCTGAAGGCATCAAAGTCATATAAAATTCGGTATGACCTTCCCTAAAAATAGGACATATATAGATCTAGAGTTTGCCCAAAATTCGCCGAAGCGGAAATAAATTGACATTTCGGCAAAACATAGGCAAGTCAAAAGCACAATTCGGCATCAACTCATGTGACACACACAATTTCCATCATATATGGCCCAATTATCATATCACACACACATACACATATTTCCATTTTGCAAAAGCACGGAATTTTAATCACCTCTATCTCGAGATCGAGCACACGGTGAAGATGATGATGTAGGGAGATCAAAAAGTGCACACAGATCTTGACAAAGATAAATCTAGTTAGGGGGCAAATAGTTCACTTAACTAAATGCTACATCTACCTAGCTAGCTAATTTGGGAGGAGACAACTTCAACTAGTGGAGGGGGAAGGAAAAAGAGAAAGGAGATATATGAATGGAGGTGGTGTAGTTAGCTAGGAGTAATAAAGAGAGAGAAAGGTAGGTATAAGAGGGAGAGTATTGGGGGAGAAGTATTGAGGAAGAAGAAGAGTGAGAGAGAGAGAGGATGTGGGAGGTAGGGGAAAGGGAAGAGAGGAGATGGGGGAGGGGAGGACGGGAAAAAGGTGGTGGTGTGCTACGTCTTAGCAGTAGCGCGGGAGGAAAAATGCGCTACTGGTAAGAGCGTAGCAGCAGCGTGCTGTTCACACACACGCTACTACTAAGCGGGGCAAACCATGTGCCCAATTTAAAAATTAGCAGCAGCGACCGGAGCAAAAGCGCGCTACTACTACTGTATTAGCAGTAGCGCGTGTCGTGACACAGCGCTGCTGCTAAAGTTTAATGGGTATTGTTGGTCGATTTTTGTAGCAGCGCGGTTTATCCACCACATGCTACTGCTAAATGTGTATCCGTAGCATGTGTATTGTACACGCGCTACTGCTAATTAGCAGTAGCGCTTCTTTTTGTGCCGTGTTGCTGCTAAGATTCTGTGTATAAGGTTTTCCCTAGTAGTGAGAGGGGGTAGGCCACGGTGAATAATTGCTTCTTCTCATGTTTTTTCCTTTACACTCTTTAAAGTTCTCTCTCGGTGCCGTCTAGGAAGTTGACCGGCACCGAGAGAGGGGGTAGGCCACGGTCAACAACTGGTTCTTCTCATGTTTTTTACTTTACACTCTTTAAAGTTTTCTCTCGGTGTGGGTCTAGGAAGTTGACCGGCACCGAGAGAGGGGGTAGGCCACGGTCAACAACTGCTTCTTCTCATCAGAAGTCTTTTATCGAAAAAAATCATCAAAAGACATGGAATTTTCAAACTTTGGTCATACAAACATATGAAATATGAGATATAAAAAAGATAGTGCCAAACAAAAACATAGAGAGAAGGAAAACTTTTAGAGTAGTGGTTATCGAGGGTCGATTATCGGCTCTCATTAATGGCCACTCTTTCCGAGAGACCCTCTCGGTAAAGCATTTAACCTAGATCTTTATCGTTCCCCTTTCTTTCTATCTTCAACACACTGACAATGAACGTGACTATCATATCATGTGCAGCATGGTGGGCGGCATGATGGAGCCGTCGCTGCGGCCCCGCTGCTTCTGCAGCTCCACGTTGGTGGCATGATGTCCATCATGAAGCCCAGGTTGCTGAGCTCGCGGTACTCCTGGCAGATGGCACAATACTCGAGCCAGCAGAAGTGGACGCAGCAGTCCGGGAAGGGGGTCTCCCGGAGCCCGTACTGGGCGCGCATCTTTGTGCGGTAGACACAGGAGTAGATCCACTAGCACTGCCACCCCGGCAGCACCCCACTGCCATGTACAGCACTGCGCCGGCGCCGCTCGCCATGGGCATTTTTTCTACTCTGGTGGTCAAGGCGTTTGGAGAATACTTGATAGAACCAACTATCACACACATCGAAGGGCTCCTAGCACTATCAAAAAGCAAGAGGGTGTCCAGGTACGCTTGGATCCTTGGATTGCATGCACTGAAAATGGAAAAGCTGCTCATATGCTCAAAAAAAGGCAATATCAGGACCATTGCAAGAAGCCCACATCATTCTTAAAGCAGTTGCATGGACCGCTGGATTTCACAATCTTTCTTTAGCATGCCCGGGTCACATAATGACATCAACATTCTGAAGTGTTCTTCATTGCTCGCTATGTTGACTATGGGACTAGGTTCCATGCAACTATACTAGCAATGTTCATGACTACCACATGAGCTACTATCTTTGTGATGATACCTATCCTTCATGGGCGAGCTTCATAAACACCTTCTTTGAGCCAAAGGGTAGAAAAAATCTCACTTTGCCCAAAGAAAAGAAGAAGCTAGAAAATATGTGGAGAGGCATTTGGAGTGCTCCAAGCCTGTTTTGCAGTTGTTCGAGTACCTACAAAAAATGAGATATGGAGACGTTGTGGATGGTGATGATAGCTTGTGGTCATGCACAACATGATTGTGGAGGATGAGGGTAAGTCATTTTCCATATGTAGCTTCAGAATTCCACCACCGAATTGTGGTCTGGATTTTGAGCGGATGGGTGATCCTGTCAAACCTCCACCACCGGATCAGCCGACGTTTTAGGATTTCAATCAAATGCATCAGCATATTCGGCATTAAGGAACTCATGATTTGCTTCAGAATGATTTGATTGAGCATATGAAGATGCTTCAAGGGAACAACAAGAACATATGTCGGAGAAAGTTGAATTTAAATTGGAACAATTTTAATTTAAAAAATTTATATTTTGATTGTAGTTTATATTTAAACTATTGTTCCACTGGAATATTTCCATGCTATTTATGGATGAGTTGTGTTATACCTATAGTTATTTGGGGTGCCTCGAAGATAGGAAAAAACAGGGACAGACAAGGACCAACATTTGGTGCACAGGGTTGGAACGTCGGCTCTCCTATCGGTGTCCGTGTACGTTTGATGTGTATGTTTCCGTGTTGTTCATTGGAGCTGCCCCTGTGATATCGATGTTTTAAAGCGAATAGATACCACTACTGCAAACGAAACATCGCTTATTTGTAATTTAGTGTGTCGAAGATGTAACATTATTAAATACATCACTCCAGAGGGAGCTTGCCATCATAGAGGAACTTCTGAGAATTCTTATCGTAAATTGGTCATGGTGCTCGAGAGAGTGTAGCAGAATTTGGTGTTGGAGTCCATAAAATATTTGCAATATAGATTGCTTCCATCCATGAGTTATGAGATACAATCAAACTGAAGCATGACTATGAATTGGAGCTAAATTTGGAGAAAGGAAGGATATGATGCGGAAATTTTGAAGCGGTAAAGACGTGATACCTGAGAGAGAGAGAGAGAGAGAGAGAGAGAGAGAGTGTTGTACATATCACATCGCAGTGGTATAGAGCTATTAGTGCATCCCAATGATGCAAAGGTCAGGGGTTATCCTCATTTAAAAAAATGTTATGAGTATAAGAATAGGGAAATAGTACACACATGTTATCATTGTAGTGATAAATCAGTACGTCATACATTGTTGTTGCATAGCTAGTGGTGCAGATGGTGCAAATTTTACAAGTGGCAAAAACTTTTTCTTTTGACAGAAGCCCATACTGTCTCCCTTTCTAATTACTTGAAGTTCTAGCCTTGTTCTAAGTCAAACTTATTTAAGTCTGACTTTTTTCGCTAAAGGACTTCTCATTGAATAGATATATCGAGGTGATACAATCGTATCGAAAGAAAGCCCGGTCTCTGCATAGCTAGATGCACACAGCCAAAAAGTCCAGAGCACCCTAATTTTTTTCGATACAATGCCAAGCAATAAATCGTGTCCAGCCTATGGAGCGGTACATCTTATCCGTAAATCACACCGCCATCCATGGGGATAGAAAACCTAGCTGGCCGTATGTCCAGCCTTGTAGACACCATTATAAAAAGGTCCCTGTCCTCCGGCTACTGCAGGATAGACCAAGTATGAAGCCATCGTGTACAAGCATGAATAAACTGCATAGGAGATGAGACACATTTATTGTTAAAAACCACATCATTCCTGGTAAGCCACATTGCCCAGCATAAGGACGCCGCTCCCACAAGAATATGTGCAGAAAATTGTTTATCAATGCCCCGCAACTATTTTCCAAAAATATTCCGTGCACTACGTGGTGGGTATAGATTCAAATCTACTTGGACCAAGACCCAAACTGCCCGAGCGAACTTGCACTCAGAAAATAAGTGTTTGATAGACTCATCATGTTGGCAGAACATGTCTTGGAACCATGCCAGTTTCATCGTGATAATTTATCTCTAGTTAGGATGACTCCTTTGTTTAGAAACGAGAGGAAAATCTTCACTCTCACAGGAATTTTTAGCTTCCACAATTTCCTGTTATCTACTCAAACATCACAATGAACCATTGCATCATACATGGATTTGATCAAAAATTTGCTATTCTGATGCAAGTTCCATCGAAAAGTGTCTGGCTCATCTGACAGTTGAATGTCCTCCAGGCGAGTGAATAATTCATTCCATGCTGCGAGACGAGTGCCCAAAAGACCCCTACGGAAAGAAATATCGGGGGTTTCTTGTCCTAAGACTTGTTTGATCGTGACAAATTTATGTCTGACAATCCGTTACAAGCTCGGATATTGTACCATTAGTGAGTTGTTCCCTAGCTAGGTATCTTCCCACAAATGAACCTAAGAACCATCCTTAACCGAGAAGGTCCCAAATTGATAGAAGAATTCCTTGGCCTTCATGACACCACAACAAAAATGTGAATCCCCTGTTTTCCAATGAATTTGAGAAATGGCATTGGATCCACATACTTGTTGCGAATGATTTCCTGCCATACACCATTCTCAGTGAGTGGTTTATAAACCCACTTGCTGAGAAGAGCAATGTTTTTAATCTCAAGTTCTTCAATTCCGAGGCCCCCTTGACTTTTAGGTCTCCACAATACGGTCCACCTAGCCAGTCGATATTTCTTGGTTTCATTATCACAATACCAAAAAAATCTGGATCTAAAGTAGTCTAGACGCTGTAGAGCCCCTTTCGGCAGGTGGAAGAATGACAACATATATGAAACCATGTTGCTTAGGACATAATTGATCAAGATCAACCGCCCCCGTAAGATCAGAGTTCGGCCTTCCAACTGGCTAAACATTTCTCAAGTCTCTCTTCCACATGCTTCCACTCAGCGATAGTTAAACACCAATAGTGTATGGGAATACCCAGATGCCAAACTGGAAACTGCTTGAGCTGGCATCCAAAAATCTCAGCATAGTCAGGTGCTGATTCTCCAGCATCGCCAAAGAAAAAAAGTTCGCTCGTATGAAAATTAATTTTGAGGCCAGAAAGTTCCTCAAAAGCACATAAGAGCAGCTTGAGATTTCGTTCCTTATCTATATCATGATCCATGAATAGTATCGTATAATCCGCATATTGTAGAATGGATAGACCATCTTCTACCAAGTGTGGAATGACCCCACTAATTTGACCATCCATCTTAGCCAACTCAACAAGGGTAGCTAGCATGTCGGCCACAATGTTAAACAGAATAGGAGATGCGGGGTCGCCTTGATGAAGCCCCTTCCTTGTATGAAAATAGTTGCCAATGTCAGCGTTAACTTTTATGGCCACACTACCTCCAGAGACAATGCTCTCTACCCAGCGACACCATATTTGGGAAAATCCCTTCATGTGCAAGGTTTGCAACAGGAAGGGCCACTTAACTTTATCGTAGGCTTTCTCAAAATCAATTTTAAGAATGACACTGTTCAACTTTTTCTGGTGTAGTTCATGTACAGTTTCGTGCAGGACCACTCCATCTAATATGTTGCGGCCGTGCATAAATGTTGTTTGAGTGGGTTTTACGACATGGTCAGCTACACCGTTCAACTGATTACTCGCTACCTTCATACAAAATTTAAAACTTACATGTAGAAGGCAAATTTGTCGATATTGTTGAATACGACTAGCCTCCTTAATCTTAGGCAATAGGATAATTTCCCCAAAGTTTAAACGAGAAATATTAAGGTCCTCAGAATGCTGTTGGTTAAACAACTAAACCAAGTCTGCCTTAATCACGTCCCAAAAGCTTTGACAGAACTCTGCGGGAAAGCCATCCGGTCCCAGTGTCTTGTTGTGTTCCATCTGAAACACCGAAGTTCGAATTTCCTCCTTGGAAAACGGAGAGGTTAGGAATTCATTTTTCGCTTCCATAACTTGAGTAATGTCATGAGTAACGGATTCATCCAACTGAAAATTAGTTTCGGCTGAAGGCCCAAAAAGATCTTTGTAAAACTTAGTGATAAAATTTCTAAGTGGTACGTCCTCCTCTATTCAGCCTTCCTCCTAGTCAAGGGAGAATATACGCTTCTTTCTACTTCTATCATTGGCTAGCATTTGAAAGTATTTCGTATTATCATCACCTTGCACCAGTGAATCCGCCTTGCTACACTGGTACCAGTTAATCTCTTCCTCACACAGTAGGCGGCCAATCTTCTTGTTAAGATTGTTTTTTTGCTCAATCTCAACAGCAGACAGAGGCCTCACCTCTGCTATTTTATCAAGGGGATGAATCAAGGTACAATCACACTTTTTCTTTTTTGTAGATGCCAGTAGTGTGCTTGGCCCATCCTCGAAGAAATCGACGCAAGGCGCAGACTCGATTATTCCATCATTGAATGGATGTGTTACCGCGAGGCTGGCGCGTCCACTCCTTCTTAACCAGCTCTTGAAATCCCTCTCTAGTGAGCCATCCTAGTTCAAATTTAAACTGGTGACTGTTAGAACTTGGGGTTGGTTGTCCAAAATCGGTTAGTAACGGAGTGTGATCCGGTAAGGCCTCAGTTCTTTCTAGCGCCCGAACAGAGGCTAGGGGATATTTATATTCCCAGTCCGTGGTAACTCGCTGATATAACGACATTAAAGAGGAAAGGCCACCTAGTGCCAAATCGATCATTGTTTTTTTCCTGCTGATATCGAAGGATATTAAAATCCCCCCCCCCCCCGATTAACATGGGATGGGGATTGTCTCGACAGGGATTAACCAATTCTTTTAGAAATGCAGACTTAAACTCCTGTTGAGCGGCGCCATTTACATCCACCAGACTCCCGATGAAGTTATCGGACTTATTTCTAAGGTGGAACCTGATATGATACTCCCCCTTTGACCTGGACAATAGTTGTTAGTATGTAGAGTTAATACCTAGCAATATTCCCTCAGAACTCTCGGTCGGTGGTAAGACGGGCCATTCGTAATCAAAACCACATGAGAAGTGGTCAAAATCACGTGTTGGAAAATCACGTTTACCCGACTCAGTGATACCACAAAGTCCAATGTATGATCCTTTACACAATCGGCAATGTGTTTGTGTTTAGCCAAGTCACCAAGACCTCTGCTATTCCCGAACATGCCTCTCATGATGAACCAACATTATGTTTAGAGACATTTGCCTTCTTAGAAGAGCACCCTCTTTTCTTTGCCGAGTTAGACTTGTTCTTGCGCACCGACGCGACAAGCTCAAAAAGCGTAGTGTCGCATACAGTATCGTCAAGGTCTACTTCAGTCGTATCTTTAACCAAATGAGAGAGAAGCTTGCCTTCATCATTGGCATCAACATCCTCATCCTCCTCATCTGATACGAGAGGGTCGACAAAACTCGATAACTTCGGAGCAACCGTAGGCCGGTCGAACACCAGTTTTTTTAGAGCCTTGACCGAAAAATCTATCTCATTCTCATTACGTCCTAGTGACACCCCAAGTCTAGTGATATTCGAAGATACTTTGGAATTATCAAAAGACATAAAAGATTTGCGAGAGGGGGTACCTCCGAAGTCGAGGTTGCAAATAGAAGTCCTGTGCATGGCCTTCACCATAGAGTTCTCGTCAGTGGCCGCTGCGCCTTAGTGGCGAAGGAGTAATGCCCGCTGCGCCTCAGTGGCGAAGGAGTAATATGAGCCTCGGAGCCCATCTCATCGACTCCGAGAGGCATAGTAGACTGCTGCGACGATGAAGAAGAAGATAGTGGGGGCTGCTCCTCAGCCTCCTCAAGTCCAGAAGTCCCCCCCCCCCCCCCCCCCGGGGGCGGAGGAGTAGATGATAACGTGCGTAGCTCCGCCATGGCAAACTCCTGTCCAACTCGAATGGACGGGGAGAAGATCACACCACATCGAGTCGGAGAGGCAGGAGTCGGTAAGGTGCACACATGACTCCCGACGTGGGGGTTAGGTGGTGGCGACCAGCGAGTCGAAGATGGCGGTGTCGAGGGCCGGGGCGCCGGCGTTGTAGGAGGAGCATCCTTAGACGAAGTAGCCGGCCCCGACGGAGTAGACCCCTTTAATGATGATGAAGCAGAGGGTTCGAAGGTGTGACGGCAATGGCCATCTGCATGGGCACCACACCACCCGAGGAAGTAGGGTCCGAAGAGTTGTTGGATCATGAAGTGGGTTTGGACCTCTTGCTTGGATCATTGGTCCTTGCTGTATGCTCCCTGTCATGCCCCTTGTCGCCCCCTAGATCATCGACGTGCTCCCAGACTCGAGGCACAAAGTCACTATCAACGCGGAAGTCTGACTCTTCAAGACTGTACCAGAACTCATAACCATTCCTTTGGACCACAACGTCTCAACAAAGAGAACCAATTGTGCTACTTTTGAAAGCATCAAGGTTCAATACCGCTACCTGGATACGAATAATTCCTTTCCGGCGCAAATAGAGAAGATCAACATGGAGAGTAGCACCAATCACCGAGAAGGCTGCCCAAACCCCAAGAAGTGTCGGAGAGCGTGAGGGACCCCATGCACATGAACCCAGATAGGAATTAGCTTGAAACAGTGTGGTATCTTCTCTGACTTACAAGGATTAAACTCGATAGTGACATTGTGAGATTTGATGAAAACTATGAAGCCAGTCACCCTCTGTAGAACCTCCTCAGTCGGAAAAGGACATGAGAAAAGTGTCCTTGCCATGCGATATGGCCTCCCACATCCACTGCTGCTGGTAATGAGCAATCTTAGCAACCTCTGCCTCCACGATACTAGGAGTGATAGAGCCACCAGAAATAGAGACCAACGCCGTCAGTGAATCCTGTGGTGCAAGATCCTCCCTGTAGACATTGTCAGGCATCTGGAAGAAAGCCATATTTTTAGTTACATAACCACATAATATCGCCACTGGCTTCGGCATCTTGAGAGCAGGGCAACGCCACATGGTCATCGGGTGATTAATCTTGTCGCAAATAAACTGTACTGTTGTGTCTCGCAGTTATCATAAGTGTGCCCAGAAGATTGACACTTCGAGCACCATACCTTCTTAGGATTAGCGGTCACCTCGGCTGCCCCTGAAAGTTGTATCGTACGCTGCTGTTGCAACGAGCTGAACTGCAAAGGAGAGTTCCACTCATAACCCACTGCCATCATAGACAAAGAAGCGGGCACCTGCACCAATGGCGACATCATAGGGGCCGCCGATGGATTAGTGGTAGGTGGTGCAACTACTCCTTGATGAGTTTTGTGATGACCACCCTTGCCGCCTTTGCCTTCCGAGGGCGTGCGGCTGCATGAACACCGGAGGCGGCTGGGTTTTATGGCATGCGGGCGTTGAAGCCGTCCGCCACCTGCGTGCCGGCTCTACCGAGGTGTTGCATAGACTAAAACACTGCCATTTGCTGTTGCTGCTATGCATAGCCACCCGTCGGTTGAAGAAGCAACGGCTGTTGTTGCACGAACTGACCCAGGGTAGCGAAGAACGGCTGCTGAAAGTGAGCTTGATACGCCAAGGACTGCTGCAGGGGCTATTGTTGTACCTGAGGCTGCTGCGGCGGCACAAAGCCACCCGGCGTCACATACGGCCACGCGGCCTGCACCGGTGCATATACACCCGGAGCGAAGCCAAGCGCGCCACCCATCGGAGAAGAAGCCGTCTGGGAAGAAGTTGGAGGCTGCAAGGGCTGGTTGCCGGTGGTGGTGCCCGACGGCGCGAAAGGGAAGTTGCGCAACATCGTTGGAGAGGCGATGACGGTAGCGAAGGTGCGATTGAAATTAGGGTTCACCCCCCTGCACTTTCCTGTTCCACTTATGTCCAAGCCAGCGACCAAGATAAACCATCTGAAGCGGACGCTCAGGATACGCCTGTAGACCTGGTGCATCTGCCAATGTCGGATCTGGAATAGCGACCGTCGTGACGGCCTGTTGTGTTGTCCCGAGGGCGGCGAAGGCGCACGGAACTCCGGCGGGATTCCTCCATCGCCGAGACAAGCTCGCGGCAGTAGATCACCGAGCATTCTTGGCGGTGACAACCAAGGTGGCAGAACCGGGCGGATCCAAGGCTTCATCGGAGGCCTCGATCGGCCGGGAACCCCGGAGATGCCGCGGGAGGGAGCTGCAGCCATCCCCGACACATTCGAGGAGGAGGCCGGTGCGCCCTCCACCGAGACCGGTGATGGTTCTTCGATCTTGTCCGACCTGCAAACAGAAGATACCTCACCTGCCCGTCGAGTCGAAGGTCTCTCCCAAACCCTAGACCCTTGAGTAGGGTAGCCGATGTCCGCCCAGAACTCGTCTGCCAACTCGTCGTCCGTTTTCCTCCGGCGAAGTGCAGTAGACAAAAGAGAAGAGTTGTCGAGGGACGAGTCGTGGCCCGTTTGCGTCGTCTCCTTCGCGTCGGAAGAACCAAGGCACGAGAACCGGGAGCCTGATTTGCCCGGCAGCGTCAGCGACCAACAAGGCGCCAGAGTCAGTCGCCGCCGAGAGCCGATCTGCATTTCTCTATCTCCAAAAACTAGCTCCAGCCTTGGTCTTCATGATTATAGCTGCACGTACATGTGTTGAGATGTGTATATTGCATGTATATTTCTTGTAACACAAACGACCGTCCTCCTCCCTTGTGTAGTTGAGGACGTGGCTACCCTTGTACCTATATATATACGTGCATATGCACCCGATCAATATATCGTGAGTTGCATCAATCCTCTAATCTCCTACATGGTATCAGCCTAACTCGGTCTACCCTCGCGCGCCCTGCAACCCTAGCTGCCGCCGCGCATTACCTCTTTCTGCCGCCGCTCTAGCTTCTGCTACGCCTCTCCCCAGCGCGCCCTAGTCGCTGCCGCACCTCACGTCCCAACCAGCTGCGCTGCTCCCTTGCTTCTAGCCACGCCCCGCGCTGCTTTCGCATCTCCAGCCGAGCTGCCGTTTTCCTCAAAGACGTGCGTCGCTTCTACCTTAGCACCCAGCCATGCTGCTTTCGCCTTCCAGCCGTGCCGCTCATCCATCGATGCCATGTCTCACTCGAGCCTCTCCCACCGCAGCAACCCGTTCGCCTCTTCCTGCGAGGCCGGCTCTCTGCCCAACCCGGCGTAAATCCGTGACCTGCCGATCTTCGATCGCGTTCCGATCAAGCTATTCCACACGGAGGCCAACTTCTATGCATGGAAAACCTATTTCAAACTCCTCTTCCGTGAGGCCACACTGGATGGCAGTTTACGCCACCATCATCCGGTGGCTCTTCCTCACCGTGTCCAAGGACATCTTTCACACTGTTGTTCACGACGGTGATGATGCCTACACGGTGTGGACGAAGATCGTCGGCCTCTTTACCGACAACAAACTCCAATGGATCGTCTTCTTGCAGCAAGAGTTTTTTGGTTGCCACCAAAACGACTCCTCCATCGATGCCTACTGCATGCGCCTCCAAACTCTCTCCGACGAGCTCAACGACGTTGGCTTCAAGGTTGGGGACGAGCACCTCCTCTCCACCCTCACCGCCGGCCTCAACGAAGATCTCGGTAATGCCGCGTCCAATCTTACTTATGAACGGGCGGTGGCCTATCTACCTCTTGAGCAGCGTCGCCTGAAGAACCTGCGGGCTCATGCGGTTCATACCGCCTTCGCCGCCGGCTACTCCCACGGCGGGTCTACATCAACACCTCCTGCTGGGGGCCACGGTGCCTCGCTGCTTCCGCAGCCTCGCCCACCGGTGCCTCCAGCAGCCGCAGGTGCGGGTGGCTACGGCACACCCTGCGGCACCTCCTACGGCTCCCATCCACCTCGGCCTCCGGCGCCGGTGCCCCCGCCCCAACAACAGCAGCAAAACCAGGACGACCGGCGCGGCTGTAGTGGTCGCCGTGGCGGTGGAAACCGCAGCAACAACGGCGGTGGACAGCAGCATGGTGGTGGCCAGCAACAGCAACTTGCCTCGCCACCATGGGGCACCGGCCACAATCCCTGGACCGGGGTTTTACACGCCTATACAATTCCGGTTCCCCGCGCTCCACTTCCAGTACTTCTCGGGCATCGACCAGCGGCACACCAGGCCTTCTACGCGGCCCCCAGCTCGGCGCTCTGACACCACCGCCTCCCCCCTACCCTGCACAGTTTGGCCATGGCGCACCAAATCCCAGTGGGGGGGGGGGGGGTATGACAGGGTTTGCTGGCTACCCCACGCCGCCGGTCTCCTACGACCCGGCTCTGCTCTCGGCGCTGCAATACACGCCTCAGCCCTGTTCTTACACTGACGATGGCGACTAGTTCATGGACACCGGTGCATCATGGCCCTGTTCTCCTCTACGTCTCCCGTTCACACATCTTCTCGTATCATCTATGGTAACGACGCTGGTCTTCCCATTACTCATGTCGGTTCTACTCCCTTTCCATCTACGTCTAGACCATTATCTCTTAATAATGTGCTCGTGTCTCCTGAACTTATTCAGAACTTAGTCTTTGTTCGTAATCTTTCCTGTGATAATTTTGTAACTGTTGAATTTGACAAAGTTGGTTTCTATGTTAAGGACGCCCGCACCCGGATGGTTCTTCGCCGATGTGACAGTCCCAGTGACATATACCCCGTCCAGCCTTCATCATCATCACGCAGTGGACCTCTCGCTCTTTCTGCCGGCATTGATCTTTGGCACGCCCATCTCGGTCATCCTAGCACCACCGCACTTCGTCAAATAGTCAAGGGTTTTTCTTTTTCATGTAATAAAGCGGATGCTCATTCTTGTCAAGCATGCCGCATGGGCAAACATGTTAGACTCCCATTTAGTTCTTCTTCGACAGTTGCTTCTTATCCTTTTGAATTAATTCATAGCGATGTGTGGACGTCACCTATCACAAGTAATTCTGGTTTTCTATACTATTTTGTTATTCTCGATGACTACTCTCATTTTGTGTGGACCTTTCTGCTTCGTTGGAAATCTGACGTTCCCGCCACCCTCCTCGCCTTTTTCTCCTATGTGTCTACACAGTTCAGTCGTCCCATCGATGCTATACAAACCGACAACGGGAAGGAATTCGATAACCTCACCATCCGTACACTTCTCTCCAACCACGGCACCATCTTTCGGTTAACCTCGGGCCGAACGCGTTCTTCGTATCTTAATGACTGCGTCCGCACTCTTATGTTTCACGCCTACATGCCACCCCGGTTTTGGCCGGATGCCCTTGCCACCACCACCCTCCTCGTTAACCTACGTCCGTGTTGTGTCCGTTGGAACTACACCCCGCATAATCTTCTCTTTGGGTCTCCTCCATCCTACGACGGTCTTCGCATTTTTGGATGCCTCTGTTATCCTAGTGTCGCAGCCACCGCCCCTCATAAACTTTCCCCTCGCTCCTTGCCTTGTGTCTTGCTCGGTTACCCGGCTAACACTAAAGGCTACCGATGTTATGATCCGGTGAGACACACCGTGTCATCACCTCTAGGCATGTTTATTTTGACGAGTGCTCTTTTCCTTTTGCACAGGAACAAATGGAGGTGCCACCTGCTGGAGATGATCACCCCTTGGCTGTCTCTACTCATGGACATGTTGCACTGGGACCTTTTCCTTTGGGTCGTGCACCGTTGGCCCCGCCAGCCCCTCTGCTGGCTTCGTCGGAGTCATTGCCGGCCTCGCCTGGCTCGTCGGCCTCACCAGCCACGCCAGCCTCGCCGACCTCGCCGGTCACCCCGGCCACGCCGGGCTCTTCGCCGGCTTCGCCGGCCACGCCGGCCACCCCGGGCCCTTCGCTAGCAACGCCGGCGCCTTGACCAGCTTCTTCAGGGCAGTCGCCCAGCCCGGCCGTGCATGGCGCGCCCCCGGCACCTGCTACTTCTACGTCTAGTACACCACCACCTGCTGGTCCTATCACTCGTGCACGCATGGGTGTTCATCGGCCGAGTCTTCGTTACTCCACTGATGAGTATGCTTGTCGGCGTCTACGGTGCCACTGTCGCCTCTTCCGACCTCCGCTCGTATGGCTCTTCGCGGCCCGCTTTGGTATGCAGCGATGAAGGAGGAATTTGAGGCTCTACAACGCAATGCGACTTGGCAGCTTGTTCCCCGCCCCCGGCACGCCAACATCATTACTGGGAAGTGGGCGTTCAAGCACAAGTTTCATCCCGATGGCACCCTCGACCGCTATAAAGCACGTTGGGTGGTCCGAGGTTTTCGACAGCGTGCTGGCGTTGACTTCACGGATATATTCGCACCGGTTGTCAAGACCGGGATGATTCGCACTGTTCTTCAGCTCGCGGTATCTCGTGCCTGGCCGGTGCACCAGATGGACGTCTCCAACGCCTTCCTTCATGGCCATCTTGAGGAGGAGGTCTATTGCCAGCAGCCTACGGGGTCCGGAGCAAGTTTGCCTACTTTCTCGCTCCTTGTACGGGCTCAAGCAGGCTCCCCGCGCTTGTTACCAGCGCATTGCAGCGTTTCTTCATCAACTCGGCGTCCGCTCTGCTCGCTCTGATGCTTCGCTATTCATTTACCAACACGGGGATGCTACCGCCTACTTACTACTTTATGTCGACGACATCATCATGACAGCTTGCTCTAGTGCTATTCTTCAACAACTTACCGATCGTCTTCGCGCTGAGTTTGCCATTAAGGACCTGGATCCTCTGCACTATTTCCTCGGCATCGAGGTTGTTCGACGTGCAGATGGCTTCTTTCTTCATCAGCGGATGTATGCTCATGAGCTTCTTGATCGCGCTGGGATGCTTAATTACAAACCTGCGTCTACTCATGTCGACACGAAGGCCAAGCTCTCTGCCACCGACGGATCACCTGCTCCGGATGCTTCGTTTTATCGGTCTATTGTGGGCACCCTTCAGTATCTCACTCTGACACGCCCGGAGCTTTAGTACGCCGTTCAGCAGGTCTGCTTACACATGCATGCTCCTCGTGATGCTCATTGGACTGCGGTCAAGCGGGTCCTTTGATACATCCACGGCACCTTCGATTTCGGTTCGTCTCTTCATGCCTCTATGGCTCTGGACATCACTGCTTACTCGGATGCTGACTGGGCCGGCTGCCCTGACACGAGACGTTCCACCTCAGGCTATCCTGTTTATCTTGGACCATCGTTGATCTCTTGGTCGTCTAAGCGGCAGCCCACTATTTCTCGCTCCAGTGCTGAAGTCGAGTATCGAGCAGTGGCTAATGTTGTTGCAGAGTGCTCCTGGCTTCGTTAGCTTCTTCTTGAGCTCTCTTGTCCTGTCGCCAAGGCCACCATTGTCTACTGCGACAGCGTCTCCGCTGTGTACCTCTCCGCCAACCCAGTTCATCACCGCCGCACCAAACATATTGAGCTTGATATCCATTTTGTTCGGGAAGATGTGGCTTTTGGACACATCCGGGTTCTCCATGTCCCGACTTCCCAACAGTTTGCGGACATCATGACCAAAGGGTTGCCTACGGCGTCTTTCGAGCATCATGACCAAAGGGGTTGAGATATGTATATTGCATGTATATTTCTTGTACCACAAGCCGTCCTCCTCCCTTGTATAGTTGAGGACGTGGCTACCCTTGTATCTATATATATACGTGCATATGCACCCGATCAATATATGGTGAGTTGCATCAATCCTCTAATCTCCTACAACATGCAATCATGCATGCTGGGGTAATTACTCTAATGGATGTTCTTATGTTCTTGCCATATTAAGTCTGACTAAGTCTATATATTAAGGTCTACAACCCTGAATTAGTTTCAAGGGATTCATTATAAAATATATTTTCATACAACGCGTGTGTGTGTGTTTCGTATTATAAATATTAGCATATTTTCTTTTATGTTTGCTGAAACTTAAAGTTTAACTTACGCCAATAGTTAGAACTTCATGTAATTTGGAACAAAGGGAGTACTTATCAAAATGAAGAACATAGTGTCTCTAAGATTTTAGAAAAAACTAAAAGGCCAATTTATTGAAAAAAATATACACACCACACAAATTTTGCTGCTAACAGTAAGAGAACTCATCTCACCTAAGTACTCAATATGGCAAGCCTGATGGATATGAAAAGTGGAAACAGAAAGACCGAGGGTATTAATTTCATTTTCCAGTATACATGTATTGTTACATAATGTGTGGACTTCCCGTCAAAGATAAATATATATCATTGTATTTGAGAAAATTGGACGGATATTCTTTTCTGAGCCCAGGCTCAAATGCTCCTGAAATCTCTCACGTCCGCTTTGCATGTAGATTTGCGTAGGTGGCGTATTGATATGTGTACTGGAGATGTATGGTAAGTAAAATAAGCCAGCCGCCAGATGCATTAAATGCGAGGACAGACGCTTAGGTCAAGGCGGAACTGAAATCTTGCGAATGGCTCGGGCGTTTTCCCGTGCTATGCTGAGCCGTCTCCGTCCCAGAAACATGAATCTATTTATATTTGACCTGTCACCCAGGGAAAAAACCCCAAGGTGGTCAGCACACATGAACCAGGTTAGGTGAAGCTAGCGCGACAATGCGAGAGACCTCTCCCTCCCGCGTCGCTCCCGCACGTGACCGGGAGGGCAAACCCTAGCCGCCACCGGCCTAGGCCCCCTCTCGTCCCTCTCTCCTCGCCGCCGCCTGAGCGCGCCGTCGGGCAAAGCCCGGCCGACATGGGTGGTGGCTGGGCTTTTTCCCCCTCGCTCGTCACTCGAGCGTGCGGGATCTGGTGTAGGGCGGTGGCGATGTGCTGACGCGGGGCTCGACGGCCTCGTGGACGTCGAGATCCGGAACGGGGCCTGCGTGGGGTGGTCTTCCGTGGCGGCGTCTCTGGTGCGGCCAGTGCGGGCGACAGGGGCGCCGTCGGCGGGCTGGTAGCTGCGAGGGGCTCGGCCTCTGCCCAGATCCGGCCGGGTCGACGGCCTGGGGCCCGGCCTGCTACGTGGGGAGCAGCTGGAGTCCCGGTTGGGCGGATGGTGGCTGGGGAGCATGGGGTTGGAATGGTTGTGTGCCCGGCCGGGTCTCACTGCTTGAATCTGGCGGGCGGCGCGGGTTAGGGCAGTGGCCTGGCATGGTTGCTACTCAGGCCATGGGTGTCCGCGGTGCTGTATGGTCCATGTGGCGGTCGTCCGGCGGCGCGGCGACTACATGGTGGTTTGGCGGCTTTACCAGCGGCGATGGCTGGCTCTACTCCGGCGTCGGTTCGTTTCCGGTCGGACCGTGTCGACCTTCGCGTCATCTCATCATCCTTCGAGGTCTACTTCTGTCGAAGGGCTGGCCCTCTCCCAGCTGCAGTCCATCGGTCGTCTCGCGCCCGGTGCAGCGGGACCGACCTCGTCTCGCGCACGGTGTCGTCGAACCGAGCTCGTCTCGCGCACAGTGCAGCAGGACCGACCTCGTCTCACACATGGTGTAGTAGGACCGAGCTCATCCCGCGCCCGATGCGGCAGGATGAGTCGATGGAGGCCCATTTTGGCCGGCCTATTGGGCCTCGACATTGGGGGATGTCCAGGGGTGGGAAAGTCGGGATCTTTCCTCTCATCTCTTTGGTTGGGGTAGCGGCGGATCTCCGGTGAGATGGTGTCTAGGTCTTGGATGCCGGAGCGGCGACCTTGGGGTGGTGGTTGCGCGGTGCTCTTGGGTCGAGCCCATGGCTTGGTGCTGCCCAATGGTGATGGCCGTGTGGGCGGCGTGGTAGCCGCGGTTTGGCGATCGGGGGCGGTGAGTGTTGTCCGGGGTGAAAACATGTTCTATCTTCGGACGGACCGGCGGCGGCGAACCTCGTTCCCTTCTTGAAGGCGTCCTCGCGGCTCTAGGGGAAACTCTGATCCTTGGATCGGGCGGTGGCGGCGCTCTAGTGTTGTATCCTTCCTGAAGGCGCCATCTTGGATTCCACGGGTCGTCGTATGCGGCTTTGTCTCTTCACGATAGTGCTAGGGATGGTGTTACTGCGTTCAGCGTCTATGTATCCTGCCTTGGGTGTATGCGTGTGCCGTGGTGGCATGCGTTTGTACCTGGTAATATTGATCAGTGATTTATAAATAAGACGGGGCGGAAGGCTTTTTCGGTAAAAACCCCAAAGGTAACACATCCCCATCCCCAATTAATTAACCACCGCTCAGGACCAGCACGAACATGTAAAACGAAGCAATTATTCTTTCATCACACAATCATAAAATCGGCCAATAAGCTCACTAAGCCGCAAACTTGAGTTCCCATCCATAGAATACGATTTTTGTAAGCTCACTTAGCCGGATCTCATGCACACTGCAATTGTTTATAATAGATGTAAAACGATAATTGTTTATAATACGATTTTTGTAAGCTCGCTACGATTTTTATAAAACTTTGTCAAAATAGATGTAATTACCAATTGTTTATTATTTTAATAAAGTATAGGGGCCTATATGCAAAAGAACATGAGGTCACATTACTAACATACCAGAAAACAAATACAAACTACATATTCATAATCTATGGAAAATTCGACACCAACTCGATATATGATTTATGCATGTTTCTGTTTAGATAAGGCACATCTAAGTTAACCAAATTTTAATTCGGAAAAAAAGAAAAAAAACAAAAGAACAAAAAAACAGATAATACTGAGCTATGCCGACGGGCAGGCCGTCGGCATAGCTATGCCCCCGGGTCTATGAGGACTGCCAACCGACACGGCTTGGATCGATGATGTGGCACGTGTCTCGGATCGATGATTTTTGTCAAGCCTATGCCGACGGCCTCCGTTAGGGCATTATGTCCATCCCCTGCAACCGCACCATGGTGCATCGTCCATCGCGGCGCATCCCCTGTTACAGCAGGCCCTTGGAGAAGGCCACCAACTACAGGCAACACCGTTCCCGTGCCTCCAGGCCACCTTCTGTTGCTGTGGCAGCGCTTGTCTTCTCTATACAAGCTTCTTGGGGGAGTGGACGGTTATGTAGGAGAAAGTCATGGGGGTTGTTGCAATGGTTTAGAATGCTCGCTGGTTATAGGTGGAGGAGGCATAGATAGGACTTGGTGGAGCGATTTGTTTCTTTTAGAGGAACGAGGTTAAACCGCATCAATATATGCATGCAGTCATCTTTATTAATTATTACACAAAGGTCTGACAAGAACATACATCAATTCATCCAAAAAAATCACTCACACCTACAAACTCGATATTGTGGATTGCTCTCACTCCCCATATCTAAACCGGTGTCGTCGCCAATCCATCCATATAGTGTATCGGGACTAACAGCCTGTGCAGCCTACCTAAAGCGCACACCGCATGCATACGTTCTAGACGCCGCCTTCTTCATCGGACGACTGACCCATCTTCAGGAGAGAGATCCGCATCATCCTTGCTGATCCGACATCCGTCGACGCCATCACGGCACCCAACGGCGCCATCGCCCTGCGCTCGTCCGTCCAGGCACGAAGACTTCAGAAGATCCGTCGTGCGGAGCACCTGCCAACCAGGCATGACTCGGCGTAGCACCTGTCGGCCAGACATGACTTGACAGCTCCATCGAAACTTCGTCCAAAGACGAAGCCACTCCACCTCCTGCCTATGTCCTCCAGCTTGCTCCACAAACAATGCTCCATATAGTGAAACGGCACCGTAGTACCGCCATCGTTCGATCTGGAAGACCAGATCTTAGGGTTTCCCCTAAGCAGCACGAGTGGGTCGACAACAGCTACACGACGATGCCTTCATCAACGTAACGGCGCAAAAGGCCACCATCGCCCGCCAACGGCTCAGTTTTCACCGGCAACTATGTTTTTCCGACTCGCAACCGGTTCAAGATGACAGATCTCGAGATATGACCATCTAGCGTCAGGCCGACCACATACGACAGAGGAGATGGCCACCACCGCCGGCTGCACCGGCAAGATCAGATCTGTCTGGAGGCGCCGCTGACCAGATCACCATGGCCTCCAAGCCGTCGCCGCCGATCCAACGCATGATGGCGCACCGACCGCAGCCGCCGCCCATCACGGTATAGGCCCGTGCCACGCCTGCAGCTGCCACCGCCCGAGGCAGGGTTGCCACCACACCGCCGCAACCATCAAGACCGCGCCGCAAAGTGGATCAAGCCATGTACGCCGCCGCCAAGAGTTGTCGCCTGGCGCCTCCTCGCGATCTAGCCGTCTCGCACCGGCCGTGATGCTCTAAGGGTGGAGAAGCCCCGCCGCCGCCCTGCCGTCCCGGCTTTGCCTAGCGGCACTGCGGATGGTGGCGAGGAGAGGGGAGGGGCGTGTGGGGTCAAGTGGCGGCGGCTAAAACGCGGTTAAGAGTTTGGTTTTTTTAGAATAAAAATTGTTGAGGGGGGCGATGGGGGAGCGACGTAACCAAATGAAACAAAACTACCTACGTACTCCACTTTAATAGTAGAAAGATAATGATATATTACTCCCTCCGTCGCATATAGCGTTAAAAACACTCTTATATTATGAGATCCAGGGAGTAGAGCACCAACAACACTTCACGGCATCCGGTAACACGCGTGTTGGGCTTCCGGAGTCGTTGGGACGACTGGGTCTTTCTTGGGCTTTGCAGTGTCCTTGGGTGACGCCGGCTGGGTTGGTGTTGGTCCGTGACAATTTCTCGCTCAGGGTTGTCCTTGGGTGACGACGCGGGTGAGGAAGAAATTGACACGGCCGGCCATTGGATGGGAGCACGGCCGGAGAAGGAGAAGAGGAAGAAGGAGGAGAAGAAGAAGAAGCACGGTTTTCTATTTTTTTTCTTTCGTGAGAGGCACGATTTTGTTTTCGTGAGAGGCATGGTTGTGATTTCGTCAGAGGCACGGGCGTGCCTCTTCCGGAAAGGGATAAAACATTTTGAATAAACGGATCTACGAAAAAAGGGAAAACTCCCAGGTTACGACAAGTGGCGCACATGCAGCGTGCCACTTGTCGCAACCTGCGGAGGTTGGAGTGATCTCCGCAAGAAGTACTCCTTAATTAGTGATTTCGCAGTTTCGCGCTCTTGTCCTTGTTTGTTTTGCGTACGACTGTATGGGGTTTATCCGAGGAGTATTGTTATACGTGGGAGAGGAGCTAGCTCCTAGCGGCGTGATCCTTTTTTGGCTCGAAAAAACGACGCGGGCGAGGAAGAAATTGACACGGCCGGAGAAGGAGTTGGATGAGGACTGCACTAAAATAAAACCGTTTAACCTACCCTTAACCATATCCACGTCGGATATAACTTGGGGAAGGAGACGGGGAACCCCCTCTATATAAGCTCAGACACCCACGCCCCAAACAAATCACAACCAACTTTCCTCAAGTAGTTAGTTCCCCGAGCAATCGAGTTGTGTTCCCGACTTCCCGGCGATCGATCGATCTAGGTGAGCATCATGGTTTCCGCCGACGTGGCCCGCAACATCGTCGGCATCACAGGCAATGTCATCTCCTTCGGCCTCTTCCTCTCCCCTGTGTAAGTCCTCTCCTCCTCCTCTGGTCTAGTCTGTATCTGTATGTATGCATATATGAAAGGTGGTTGCTGGGCATTAATCTGAGGCTCGTTTTCTAATTGTACGTACATACGCAGGCCGACGTTCTGGCGGATCTACAAGGCCAAGGACGTGGAGGAGTTCAAGCCGGACCCCTACCTGGCGACGCTCATGAACTGCCTGCTCTGGTTCTTTTACGGGCTCCCCATCGTCCACCCCAACAGCACCCTCGTCCTCACCATCAACGGCATCGGTCTCGTCATCGAGAGCGCCTACATCATCATCTTCATCATCTACGCGGCCAAGAACACAAGGGTACGTACGTGCAACCCTCCTAATGCCTCCTCAATCCTCATCCGTCCCACTGTCTCTTTTCGGTTTTAGTTTCTGTACAGAAGATCCTCCAGCCCCTAACCCAAGCCATGCGCATGTGCTCTGCTGTGTGTGCAGTGGAAGATGCTGGGCGTGCTCGCCCTCGAGGCGGTGTTCGTGGCTGCCGTGGTGGCCGGTGTGCTCCTCGGTGCCCACACCCATGAGAAGCGCTCCATGATCGTAGGCATCCTCTGCGTCATCTTCGGCTCCATCATGTACGCCTCCCCGCTCACCATCATGGTACGTACACCACCCCAACTTAAGGGTCGTCGACCCGTGATCTTTGATAACCGCATTAACTTGTTAGTTCACGTGGCTAATTAATTAATCTGCATTGTGCACGTATGGTGTGGTAATGATACGTTTTCAAGAAAAATACCTGCCTATACTTTATTTTTAAAGTTCTAGTGGATGCTTTTGACAGACCTTAATTTGTTAAGTAGTACACCTTGTTTGTTGTTGATTCTGCATGAAAATCTATGTCCATCTAAAAGATGCACCCACCTTTCACTTTTTAACGTTCGTGCCAAAACCCTGTTATAAAAAGTACGAATTGAGTTGTTCACCTCTCACGCACCCAAGTTCTTCTACAATATGCTACATAATAATTTTTAATCAAAAAAGCCTAAGTTTTATTTCTACCTCAAAGGTAAACTTCCTTTACAGGGTGAATTACTAGCTCAGGCTAATTGCTAATTACGGATGCTTTTGCCAACTTATGAGTGTACTAATACAAATATAACTCAAAAAGTTAAGATGAAAGTAGTAATATTGTACTGCCTATTTGCAGGGTAAAGTGATCAGGACCAAGAGTGTGGAGTACATGCCATTCTTCCTGTCGCTGGTGAACTTCCTCAATGGCTGCTGCTGGACGGCCTATGCGCTTATCAAGTTTGACATCTACATCACGGTATGTACATATACATACACATTGGAAATAAGAAGTCGCAAACCCAGCCAAACATACAATCAAGAAATCCTCAGCACGGATTGATCTAACTTTTATGTCCTCTTTAAATTCTGTGCAGATCCCCAATGCCCTCGGTACAATCTTTGGTCTCATCCAGCTGATCATGTACTTCTACTACTACAGATCTACCCCCAAGAAGGGCAAGAATGTTGAACTGCCCACTGTCCTCACCAAAAACGCCGTTACTAGCGGCATCGTCTCCGTCACCATAGAGAAATAAACGTGGCTTCGTTTTTTAGCCCTAATGATTTTGAGTTGTTAATACCGGATGATACTTCAGCAACAAGTTGATGTTAATTAGTACTACTTTTCGTTAGCTAGTAGAGTCTGAGATCGCCTTTAATTTCGTGAACCATTGTCGTCTGTCCGAGACTACTAGTGCAAATTACAAGTGTATATAAATACCAATCCAGCTGAGTTATCCCACAGATATATTATGACACCATGTATGCTTGCCTGTTTTCAATCTGCTCCTGCGTGATGATACGATTGAATTTTTAATTACAGCGTGCGATGGCTTTGTTAAATTAAATTGTTGAATATCCATGATGTGTTTGTATTATGTTTCGGGCAAGTTCCTATTTTGTTTTCTGCACAAAAACACCCAATGGGCATCTTATTGGTGATGCAACTTTTGAACCCGGTGTGAGAAAAAAAGGAGAAAGACTTAACCTAATTACCGGTTTGGTTGGATGGCTCCTGCTCTTTTCCCGTGACGCTGCCTTGTTACCACATCGACAGGCAACGAGCAGCTCTAGAGCTTGGTCAAGTATGACGCTTTTTTCTGAATCTTGTAACATGTTAATTGTTTGTCATATATATTTCAAAGCAGTGTGTTTAATCGCATGGTGTCTACTGTATATATTGACACACTTCTTAGTCAAGAAAAAATAGTTGAGTATAGGAAGAGCTACGCTCAAATTAGATAGCCCACCAACTTGTGGCTCTAACTATTAAGACACCAGCCCTTTCTCACAAATTTCTATTAAGGGAAATAAAAATAACATCCAACTTGAAGCAACATCTAAACTAGCAGCCCAGGTTAGCTAAACACATCAACCATAGACTACATACTGTGTTTTAATATCCAAGAGCAAGGTTTTTTTTATCAATTTATTTTCTTTGTATTCGAATGATCACGAGTGATCTAGCGATTATTACTATATGAATCTAGTAAGATTCTGTTTGATCAACGATAACTTATTATAATTTGTTAGGTTTTGTTCCTGGATCATCATTATGTCTACTAGAATTAGGAAACATGATTTTGGTGCTGCAAAACAAAGACTGGATCTTGAGGCTCGAACTCAAACGAGTGCCCTCGATAGATATTTAGTGAGCCTGCCAACTTGATTCTGAAAATCAAACTGCAGATGTTAATGTTGATGATGGTGGTGATGATAATACGATGGTGGTTGTGGAACATGATGCAGAAATTGATGTCTTGGAGATATGATATAGGACGAAGATATGATTGAAGATTATATTCCAAGAAATACTAGACAGATGGTCCTTTTTGGTAGAACATGAAGTTCGTTCATTGCTTTCCTATCACATTACAATTTTAGCATAATATCTGATATATGGTTAAATAAGGTACAAATAAAACAGACTGGAAATTATATAATAAAGTGACAGTATGCTTTACGCATATTAATTCTTATGTTATGTGAATTGTTCGAAATTTTGGGCCACATTTTGGTTTCCCGCCCGAGGCCCCAAATTTCTGGAGATGGCCCTGCTAAACAGCCGCTGAATGCAGCCGAAGACCGATAGCCTTAAGTGAGTTAGTTTCTGGCCCCGCACAGCTCCAAACACTTCATTTGCCACCTGTTCAAAGAGCCTTACTCCCCACTGCAACAGATTTTTGTTTACCTCATTTCTCTACAAAGGAAACGAATAGTGAATCCAATATCCAATTAGTTTGATCACAACAACACATCATCCAGCGGTTATTTCTGTGTGTGCCTGAAACACCATCATTTCGTGTGTCCCAGATAATCCGCGGAACTGCAGCAACCACAACTAGCACTAATTTTCCTGTACTCCAGCAAACTTGATTATCCAGGATTCCAGCAGTTATTAAATATCCATGGAAATAAGAATAAAAGTGCATTTTGGCACATTCCATATAAAGCGCACGAGGGGAGTAGAGGAACAGATGATCAATTGCATGAGGCCAAGGAGGTTGGCAATTGCACATGGGTTGCTAATCCTGGCGCCAAAGTAGTCGAGTACTGCATCCTGTATGAATGGACACTAAGATTCATGTCTTCTACTGTCCTCCAGGTGTGGACTTTGACGCCCATGGACCGAACTAATGGTTCTATGATGGGATTATACAGGGCCAAGAAAATACATTAGCATGGTAGATTGGCGATTCTCTACAAAGGTACATGAACTTGGATGGTTTGCTTACAGAAACAATGATGTTTATGATGGTTACTGGGTTTACGTCACATGCAAAGTAACTCGATGGGGATGATATTGTGCTGGCTCCTGTAGTGACATCCATCTTTGTTAATGCAGATGAATCCTCGCCCTCACCCGTTGCTGCACCCGCCCCTCCGGTAGCGCCGCACCACATGACGACCCGTGCTCACGCTGGTGTGCTTTGTCCCGGCAAGTGCTATTCGTCTGAAGAGTATGTGTGTACCACATCGACTTCATCCCCATCGTCGATTCCCTTTTGAGCCCGCGCTGCTTTTCGCGACCCTCACTAGCTCACCAGGATGCAAAAGGAGTTTGACGCGTTGGAGCACAACCTCACGTCCGCACATGGCAACTTGTGCCGTGCGGCCTCCCCATGCCAACGTCATCAGTGGGAAATGGGTGTTCCACCACAAGACCCGCCCTAACGGTTCCCTTGAGCGCTACAAAGCATACAGGGTAGTCTGTGGATTTTGGCAGCGCGCCGGAGTTGACTTCAACACCTTTGCCCCGGTTGTTAAATCGGGTACGATTCACGATGTTTTATAGCTTGCGGTGTCTCGCACATGGCCCGTGCATCAGTTGGATGTTTCCAATGCATTTCTTCATGGTCATCTCATCGAGCAGCTGTTTTGCCAGCAGCCTACAGGATTCATCAGGGCCACTCATCCAGATCACGTGTGTTTGCTTTCTTGATCCATCTACGGGCACAAGCAGGCACCACGTGCGTTGTACCGGCGCATCACCGCCTTCCTCCGATGGCTCAGGTTTCAATCACCCTGCTCTGATACATCATTGTCCGTCTACCATAAGGGCTCTGCTACCGCCTACGTCCCGCTTTACGTCGATGACATCATTCTGACAGCGTCCTCCACTGACCTCCTTCATCAGCTCACTGCTCGTCTCCGATATGAGTTCGTCCTCAAGGATCTGGGGCCTCTTCACTACTTCCTCGGCATCCAGGTGGTACGACGCACTGACGGGTTCTGTCTTCATCAGCAGCAATATGCTCATAAGCTTCTCGAGCACATGGGCATGCTTAACTACAAGCCTACTCCCATGCATGTCGAAGGCCAATATCTCTGCACTTGACGGATCGCCTGAACTGAATGCAACATTTTATCACTCCATCCTCGATGCGCTGTAGTTCTTGACGATCACCTGCCAGGACCTATAGTATGCCATGCAGCAGGTGTGTCTTCACATGCATGCTCCGCGTGACTCCCATTGGACACTGGTGAAGTGGATTCTTTGTTATATGCACGACACCATATCACAAAATACCAAAAGCATGGCGTTTATACAGAAGGCTAGTGCAAGTTAGATAGCAGTCTTGATAAGTACACAAACTAATAACCATAGCGGAGCTCATCATGGCGACTGATACCGCTGGAAGCATATGATTGCCAATTCCAACCACTCAGGTATTGCTTGGTCAAGAATCTCATCGGCGTCCATGACGGCAATAGCTATTGCTTGTCCAGAGAAGGGGCTGCAAGGATGAGATGGATCATACTTAGTAGAAAAAGAGGGAAAGAATCAAAGGTGTTAAGTTTAGCTTGAGGCACCAACCTTTGAATATTTTCAACTAAGAGCACTCTCGCACAAAAGGTATCTCCTCTCGCGCCGCTGCTGAGTGCTTGACCCTGGGTGGCCTGAAGTGTACTTATCCTATCCAAAAAAATCATTGGGCCTTATTTTGTGGTAGGCATGTTATTTTTCTTCAAATGGGTCGGGCGTGAGTGAGGTCTCCTTAAGGAAATGGGCTTTTTTATGGAACGTACCTATTTTCCTTTACTGTGAATATATTTGAAGGAACAGTATGACTTTTCCAGAGGAAAAATACAACCGAAACACGCCTGGTACAGACACTAAACGTAGGTATCAAGCCTAACAATGGGATCATGGTTCAAAAATAAGATTCGTCACGTACGATGGTTGTTGTAGGTTCATATCTTAACATGGTTGGTGGGATCACAAAAAGAAAAAATTGTATTTACCATTTGCAATTACTCACACGTATTCTGGCATCCTCTTTCGGTGGCACCAACCGCAACAGACGGAAGGGTCATTTAACAGATAAGGCAAAAGAGAATATTAAGTACGACAACAACTTAACGCCAAGAACATAAAGTTTTCCGACTTATGCACCAGCCCAGGACCACTATGAAGACTGCATACAAGGTCAGGTGAACTAAGAGTTCCACCCTTCGTCCGGTTTGTATGTAACCGATGAGCAATCATAGAGCCCAAACTAAAAGTTCTGTCAGCATATAAAGCATGGCGCAAAATAACAAGGTCAAGTGAACTGAGAGTTCCACTCTCTCCACGACCAGTAAGACATCTCCCGGCCAATAATGCATAGTAACGGAACACGGGAAAATGTAAACTATCCACTCTTGCTTCCGATACTCCTCTCCCCCACCCCCCCACACAGTAGTTTCCGAAATAAAATCAATCCATGTCTCTAGGACGTGGCTCAATCATGCTTCCCTCATAAGGTATTTTGCAAACATCACAAAGATCATATAATGTCATCTCCTCAGGCTTATCATATAAATGGAACTCCACCGTGGGTGGTGTTTTCTTAGGATAAAAATGAAAGTTTTGCACAAAGGTATTAGTGAGTAGGAGGTATTGGTCGCACTTATCTTGGAGGAAGCGCATAATGCCAGCATTGTTCGCCAAATAATAGAAATCTTCATAAATTCCCACCTCCTTCAAGAATGCATCACTTGGTCACTCACACGGCCGAACCTCCGCCGCACGCGGAAGATTGTACTTGGTCTTCTTCTTCGGTGTTTGCTCTGAATCATGACTTGATGAGCCCCTTAACCACCTCCTCGGTGCTTTTCTTTTCCCTGAAATTTTCTGAAATTTTCAGTTACTCAAAATAAAACTGAACGAAATTGGTAGCAACTAGTCCCACAAGTGTCTAGAGGCCATATCATGCCAAAAACTACTTTGGATCATGTTAATTTGACATGCAAGCTCAAGAACATGGTCACCATAGCAGAATTTGTTTTTGCAATATATGAAGCACTAGAACAAAACTAATTGGACCATTGCAGAAGTCGCATACCGAAGAACAATCCCCTAAAGCAGTTTGGAAATGGAGCTCCGAGAAAGGAGATCCAAAATTGCAGCAAGATGAGCAAGAACACAATTTTGAGCAATGGTGTGATTTTTTCCGGAGGAAGACGAAGTGGATGGGTGGCTGAAATAATTGAGGGGGCCTATGTGGCACCCACAAGCCACCTAGGCTCGTCCAGGGGGTGGGCGCGCCCTGTGAGCTTGTGGCTCACACGAGCAACCCCCTGGGGTGTGTTCAGTGCCAAAAAATTTCAAATATTCTAGAAAAAAAAATATAAAATTTTCAGGGCATTTGGAGAAATTTTAATTTCTGGTCATTTTTTATTGCATGCATAATTGAAAAAACTATAAAATAATAGTATTTCTACTCTATTAATTCTAAATAATAGAAAGTAAAAGGTGGGTACAGAACGTTGTGTTTACTAAATTCATCCATCTCATGCCAGTCAAAAGTAATTCATTAATAAAGTTGATCAACTATTATTAATAAACTACTTCCGAATGACATGCAACCGGAGAATCTTCCTATAGCACTAGGTTACCACAACAGGGATATGCATGTCCCCAATAATAAGAATATCATATTTCTTTTGACAGTAGGAATAGGGAATTCAAAACCTCCAATGGTAATTGTTTTAATTTTCCAATAAAATTGACACTATTCACTCAAGGTTGTTTCTTTAGAAAGTGTATCATATGCTCATTACCATTAACATGAAACGTGATATTGCCTTTCTTGCAATCAATAACATCCATGCAATATTCAAAAAGGGTCTACCAAGGATGATCGGCATATTGGCATCCTCGGGTATATCAAGAATAACAAAGTCCATTAAGATAGTAACATTTGCAACTATGACGGGTACATCTTCACAAATACTGATGGGTATAGCAGTTGATTTATCAGCCATTTGCAAAGAGATTTCAGTTGGTGTAAACTTATTGAAATCAAGTCTACCATATAAAGAGAAAGGCTCCTAGATCACATAGAGCAGGTCTAACATAGCTTTTTTTAATGGAGCATGGTATAGTTGGTATTGTTGGATCTCCTAGTTTCTTGGGTATTCCACCCTTAAATGTATAATTGGCAAGCATGTTAGAAATTGCAGCATTAGAAATAGAAATATCATCTGGATTCTCATGTGTGTCTACAATAGGTTCACTAGAAGCATGCAAAGTCCTATCATCATTCTTTTTATTTTTATTACTAGGAGGACTAGGTGGATCAGTATTAATTCTTTGAGTGTCTTGCTCAATTCTTTTCGTATGGCCTTCATGATACAAAGGTTCCCGAGCCATTTTATCACCTCTAGTCATAACTCTACATCATGATCATTCTTTTCATTTTTCATCTCATTAAGCAAATCATTTTGTTCCTTGAGAACTTGCTCTACCTGAGTTTTTAGCATGGAAGCATGTTTACTAATAACCTTAAGATCATTAACAGTTCTAAACATATAGTCACTCAAATGTTCAAACATATAGGCATTACGTTTCAATTGTCTACTAACATGTGCATTGAAGTTCTCTTGCTTAACAATAAAGTTATCAAATTCATCCAGGTATTGACTACCAGATTTAGTATAAGGAATATCACCTTCACCAAATCTATATAGAGAATTTACCTCCACTACTTGTGTCATGTTTTAAGACCATATATTTCTTCAATAGGTGGTAAATTCTTAACATCTTTAGCTTTAATACCCTTTTCTTTCATAGATTTCTTTGCCTCTTGCATATGTTCATGACTGAGAAATAAAATACCCCTCTTCTTAGGAATTGGCTCAGGAGGTGGTTCAGGAAGAGTCCAATCATTATCATTACACAATACATTATTCAATAATTCTTCAACTTGTTCAACAGTCCGTTCGTTAAAAACACAACCAGCACAACAATCTAGGTGGTCCCTAGAAGCATCGGTTAGTTCATTATGAAACATATCAAGTATTTATTTTTTGTTCATAGGATGATCAGGCAAAGCATTAGGTAATTGGAGAAGCCTCCGCCAATCTTGTGGGGACTCTCGTCTTCAATTTGCGAAAAGTTAATTATTTCCTTTAAAGCATCTTGTTTCTTATGAGAAGGACAATATTTTTCGAACAAGTAATATATCATAACCTGGGGACTACGCAAACAACTAGGAGTAAGAGAATTTCAGATTACAAATACTTATATCTACCATCCATATTGCACTTGTATCACCATCGCTTTGCCGAACTAGTGCATCTATACAATTTACCATTGTATTGGGTGTGTCGGGGACACAAGAGACTCTTTGTTATTTGGTTGCAGGGTTGGTTGAGAGAGACCATCTTCATCCTACGCCTCCCACGGATTTATAAACCTTAGGTCATCCACTTGAGGGAAATTTGCTACTGTCCTACAAACCTCTGCACTTGGAGGCCCAACAACGTCTACAAGAAGAAGGTTGTGTAGTAGACATCAATCACCCACTTGAGGGACGAACGCAGAAGATCCTCGAAGTTCCCGCATGTGTGTGTGGTTTCTGAGGCACGTGCCACATCAAGGAGGTCTTTTGCTTATTGAAATAGCACACCGTCCCTGCATGCATATGCATGGGCCACACACATGTAGGGGTGGCCTCCCCCCTCGGGCGGTCTCTAGACCGAGCACCCATCCGGTGGCCCCAACGGTCTAGGGCATTGTTTGGCACCAAGAGGGGGTAGGCCATGGGGAATAACTGCTTCTTCGTGTTAGTGCATTTCATCGCGAGACGACAGACCAAGTCTAGCTCGTTCTGTCATGGGATCACCCACCAAAGACTCTGTTTCGGGGACGAATGCAGCCGGTCCTTGACGTTCCCGCCCGTGTGTGTGGTTTGTGAGGCATGTGCCACGTCAAGCAGGTGCGTTGCTTATTCAAATAGCACACCACCCCTGCATGCATATGCATGGGCCACACGCATGTAGGGGTGCCCTCCCCCTGGACGGTCTATAGATAGAGCACCCATCCAGTAGCCCCGGTGGTCTATGGTGTTTATCGGCACCAAGAGAGTCTAGTCCATTGTGAATAACTGCTTCTGTGTGTTAGTACATGTCATCACCAGATGACAAACCAAGTCTAGGCCCGTTCTTCGAGATAGTCTATGGGTATCGAGAGGGAATGTGTCCGGTTTTGTGTAGGAAGTGCGGGTCCTGTTGCTCCATTGGCCTCGAAACTTCTTGTGCTCTCAAAGGAGGCCATCACATGTATATGCATGGGATATCATGTGGCCCCTGCGGTCTAGGAAGTTGACCGACACCGAGAGAGGGGGTAGGCCATGGTCATCAACTGCTTCTTCTCATGTTTATTACTTTACACTCCTTAAAGTTCTCTCGAGGTGCCGGTCTAGAAAGTTGACCGACACCAAGAGACAGTACTAGGGAAAAGCCTAGCAACAGTGCGGGTTCTAGGTATGTCAGTAGCGCGGGGGTCGGCGCTACTGATAAGGCGCTACAGCTAACCTGTAGCAGCAACACGTGTACTCCCGCGCTACTGCTATACAAGTGTAGTAGCAGCGTGTTGTATGGAAGCTCTCTACTGCTAATAGCTGTAGCGCACTTTTCTCGGACGCGCTACTGCTACTGTCATGCTGCTGCTAACTTTTCTTCACTCGTTATTGCTAATTTTAGTAGTTTTTGATTTTGTTTATTTCATATTTGTTTTGTATTTGAACATGCTTCATACAAGAATCTTTAGCACATACAAATGTCATCATCATACACATACAAATGGCTGCGAGACCACAAATGTAATCATATCATATACATACAAATAGTCTCATCATAATCATGATCCAACAAAAAGTGGTATCTCGTCATCATCTCGAAAATAGCGATACATGCAAGTCTCAAATATTTGCAACTACAACGTCATCCATCGAAACAATGATATACGCAAGAAGAGCTATCACTATGAGTTAGAGAGGAACTATGCAGTACATGAGGCGGCGGTTACGAGTCCTCTCTCGCGCTAGCGTGAACCTCAAGTAACTAGCTTCTCCTTCTTGTCTGCTTTTGAATCCTTTATGGCTGGCGCCCGAGACCCCATTCACTTGCGCCTGACACTCAGTCCACTCGTTGTACACCCCCGGAACCTTCCCTTTGTACACGACACAGCACTTCCATCTCACCATCAAGAAGCTAGGTACCTGTTAGAGATGCATCTTCATCAAGAGGATGTACAATCATATGCAACAAAATATACTAAAGCAACACGAAAAAGAAAGGGTTAGCAGCTGGATGCAACATACAATACACAAACTAATTAACTAGAGGTACGCAGGTTATTGTACCCAAACTAACAAAGTAGCGTTACGCTAGTTTGGTAGGGACCGTGGACATCACAAAGTTTCATCGCTACAGGAAATATACAAGTTCAACCAACACATATCATTATCATCGGCATCGTAAATCACTAGAAGTTCCATCCTTCCATATCATCGAGGATGGACCCTAGCTTCTTGAAAGGCATGAGGTCATGACGTTGCTTGCCTATGCGAGTTCGTACGTCAGCTCGCGATATAGGGCCGTGGTGGAACATCCCCTTCTCATCGATGACTTCTTTCATGATGATCCTCGCAATGTCCCTTTGGATGCGAAAGAAGTCATATCTAAGTTCATAATCTACTTCTCCATGAGATTCTACCCACTTGTGGATATGATCATCATTTCTATTTGTGATGCGAAGCTTTTGGTGATCCGTGTTGAACTCAATCATGAGATGGAGGATGTAGAATCCATCTTTCTTGCTTGGTTTTGGGACATGGATGCAAAAAAAGTTAGTTTCATGCGCGAAACCCATCTTCTTGTTCCTTTGTTTCCTGATCTTCATGTGGCCACCTCTAAAGCTGAAGCCTTGGAGAGCATCATCTAGAATATTCACTATGTGGATGTAGTCCTTCTTCTCGTAGTCTCTAGAAGGTCGAAATACACGGCGTGGGAGACTCGCAGGTAAAGAAAAATAAGGAAGGCGCGCACGTTGCTGCGGGGAAAAGACACCTCAAATTATTCTCCATATTAGCGAGAAGGAATGATTGAAATGTATGAAAGGGTTTTCCGGAACTAACTTACTTTGGATGATAAGGCAGGAGGACAATTTCCTGGTCCTTATTCTGTACCATGAAGTTTTCGAGATACTCCATACCAGTTTCAGGCTCAAAGTTGCCGAGACTCAAGAAAGACTCGTGCATGTAGTACGGATCCGCCACACAGATTTGCGAGACTTCTTCTCTCTTTATTACGGAGCTCATATGTAGCGCAAAAAGGCGGACGATTGTAAAATCGAGCCACCTTGTCAGAAACATCTCAAAGATATGGTCAAACCGTAGGAAGAACACCTCTGCGGCCCGTGTGTCGATGTAACACTTCCCCTCAGGCACACGAGCTGTGTAGGTCGGATATCTTGGATCCTTCGAGGCTAGTAGGCTTTTCGCAGTCAACAACACATTGTCGTAGAGTCTCCTGAGTGCCTCCAGCGGTTTTGGCGGTAGCATCGGCTTGCCCGTGAGATCGAAAATGGCCGCACCTTTCACAGGTACACACTCTTCAGAATCCATCGTCTGGCTGCTAGGTGCACTGGCTTGTTTGGAGGCAGTTATCTTCCCCGGTCTCTTCTTCTCCTTTTTCTTGGGCACACCTTCCAGACCCTTCCTTAACCCCTGCACCAGTGTTGTTGGGCTAAGCACTGTACGACCCCCGGCTAGTTGAGCCTGTGTTGAGGCGGCATGTTCAAGCATGTACTGTGAGGATTTCATGAAGAGAGACTTCTTGCAATCCCTGTTACGACCTTCCTGCCTGGTAAGATCATCCATATCCTCATTAGCATGCTGATAGCCCAACTTGTCATATGGTTGACTCATCATATCTAAGTCACAGTCATATGCGTTTGTATTGAGGAAAGCCATTGGGTCGACCTATGTATCATCATCCATTCTCTGTTCTACAGGACCGATTACATCACACAGTACTATTGTGCCCCCTTCATCACGTCGTCCGCCGCTCTCACCCGACACTACAGGAGCTTGTAATTGCGTAGGCGGGGTGGTGGTCTCCGCACATGCTTGTTGATGTGTGGTTATTGGTGTGCTCTTGGCCGGCTCCAGATGAAGAAGATTCTTTGGCCATAGCAGTACCCAACCCTTGCATATTCCAATCCGCGGCGGGGTCTCGTCGTCCTCTCCCACATACCGTACTGGAGGACGCAAATACTCGTGCCTTGATTTCACACTGGACAAGTTAACCCTGAAGTGCCTAGCGGGGATTGGCTGGTTGTGGAACGTGGGTTGCAATGGATTCATTATCACCCCCTTTCCCATGTCCACCTTCTGGCCTTTGATCAAGTAGAGTATGGTGTACGGGGTTTCATCGGCCTGCAAACACATGTGTGTGGCATAAAACATCCGAAAGGCAACTAAAATGGAATATTATATATATATATATATATATATATATATATATATATGTTGGTGCGGCATGTAATTACCGTGAGGGCGTCAAGCTCAGCCAAAGACGAAGGCCCGCCTAGCGCGCCAGAGACTAAGGACGGGTTGCTATGAGCGGGAGCGAGTGCGAGAGGAGGCCTGGTTGCATGAGCAACTGATGGTGCGGTGGTGTTGTTGTTCACGGAGTTGCTCACGATGAAACTGGGCAACGAGAAATCATGTACCATCTTGTCTGGATTTTCCTTCATCCAGTTGATGATAGCTGGAACCAACTTAGTAGCAAAATCATTTCTGCAGGTAGTTACAGCTGCATTGACTGCCTCCTGTAGCAACTCAGTTTTCTCCTCAGCTGTTTTTTTTTCGCGTCCTCAACTGCTTTTTTCTTGACCGCAAGCTTCACCTTCTCGTCGATGTCTGCCTGACTAAACTTCCTTTTCTGCTTCTTGGCCTCCGGGCCCTCATTGTAAAACACCTTCCACGTGGCGCCGTCTCCAACTCGTGCACCCGACCATATTGCGGCCGCTGGCCCAAAGGGAGTCCCTCAAGTTCGTTCCAGGCCCGGTTGAGAGGGGTGTCCCACTTGGGCCTCATCAGAGAAGTAGGGATGTCGGCTGCAAGCTGGTGTTGCTTCTCCTGCAGAAGGAACGTGAACCATTTAGGAATGTGTAGTCCACTAGATCTGGAGCTAAATGTAATGTGGTAAAAGAATAATTACTAGTAGTCTAATCAAGATCCTCGTGATCTGGTCTCCGTGTAAAAAACCTTCTTTTCCTTGTCCCACTTGTAGCGGGCCCTGATGAAGTCACACTCCAAGGGGTTGGTGAACTTCATGAAGGGGTCTGGGATACCCGCGGCTTCACGTTCCGCGTCCTCCTTATCCCATATGCGCCTTTAACCAAGGTAGCCACGGCTTCCGAGGCGATGCTTCCTCGTGTTCCTTTGTTGAAGGCTCTTGAATTTTGCAGCCTTAGCCTTGGCTACCTCGGTAGCGCAAGTATCCTTGAAATTTTCGAATTCCTCTTTCGTAAGTGTCAGATTTTCCTCTAGAATCTTGGACAGGGGTTCCTCAGCATCAATAGATCATTTCACCCTCCCTTTCCAGGATGCCAAATCATTGCTGAACATGCTCATGCCGTGATTGTTAATCTTTTTCATCTTCGGATCATCCCACGGTTGTTCTATGTTGGTCGGGGAACTTGATAAAAAAGCACTCATCTCCCCGGCAATGGCGCCAGAAAAAAGTTTGATGTCTACTATGCAACTTTGTTCTTGTAGACGTTGTTGGGCCTCCAAGTACATAGGTTTGTAGGACAGTAGCAAATTTCCCTCAAGTGGATGACCTAAGGTTTATCAAACCGTGGAGGCGAGGATGTATATGGTCTCTCTGAAGAAACCCTGCAACGAAATAACAAAGAGTCTCTTGTGTCCCCAACACACCCAATACAATGGAAAATTGTATAGGTGCACTAGTTCGACGAAGAGATGGTGATACAAGTGCAATATGGATGGTAGATATAGGTTTTTGTTATATGAAATTATAAAAACAGCAAGGTAACTAATGATAAAAGTGGGCGTAAACGGTATTTCAATGCTAGGAAACAAGGCCTAGGGTTCATAGTTTCACTAGTGCAAGTTCTCTCAACAATAATAACATAACTGGATCATATAACTATCCCTCAACATGCAACAAAGAGTCACTTCAAAGTCACTAATAGCAGAGAACAAACGAAGAGATTATTGTAGGGTATGAAACCACATCAAAGTTATCCTTTCTGATTGATCTATTCAAGAGTCCGTAGTAAAATAACACGAAGCTATTCTTTCCTTTCGATGTATCATAGAGTTCGTACTGGAAAAACACCTTAAGACACAAATCAACCAAAACCCTAATGTCACCTAGGTACTCCAATGTCACCTCAATTATCCATGGGCATGATTATACAATATGCATCACACAATCTCAGATTCATCTATTCAAACCAACACAAAGTAATTCAAAGAGTGCCCCAAAGTTTCTACCCAAGAGTCAAGACGAAAACGTGTGCCAACCCCTATGCATAAGTTCACAAGGTCACGGAACCCGCAAGTTGATCACCAAAACATACATCAAGTAGATCACGTGAATATCCCATTCTCACCACTGATAAGCACATGCAAGACATACATCAAGTGTTCTCAAATCCTTAAAGACTAAATCCGATAAGATAACTTCAAAGGGAAAAATCAATCCATTACAAGAGAGTAGAGGGGGGGGGGAAACATGATAAGATCCAACTATAATAGCAAAGCTCGCGATACATCAAGATCGTGCCAAATCAAGAACACGAGAGAGAGATAAAAACATAGCTATTGGTACATACCCTCAGCCCCCAGGGTGAACTACTCCCTCCTCGTCATGGAGATGGCCACCGATGATGGATCCCCCTATGGCAGGGTGCCGGAACAGGGTCCTGATTGGTTTTTGGTGGCTATAGAGGCTTGAGGCAGTGGAACTCCCGATCTATTGTGCTCCTGGATGTTTTCGGGGTATATGGACATATATAGGCGAAGGAAGTCGGTTAGGGGAGCCACGAGGGTCCCACGAGGGTGGGGGCGCGCCCAGGGGGTAGGGCGCGCCCCTGACCCTCATGGCTACCTCAAAACTTCCCAGACGTCTACTCCAAGTCTGCTTGATTGCTTCCGCTCCAAAAATAATTCTCCCAAAGGTTAGGAAAAAATAACTATTTGGACTGGGCCTCCGGTTAATAGGTTAGTCCCAAAAATAATATAAAAGTGTATAATAAAGCCCATTAAACATCCAAAACAGATAATATAACAACATGAATACTTCATAAATTATAGATACATTGGAGACGTATCAGCATCCCCAGCTTAATTCCTGCTCATCCTCGAGTAGGTAAATGATAAAAGAAAGAATTTATGAAGTGTGAATTCTAGCAGGTGCACAAGTTTGATCAATGATAATTTCAATCACCTTTTCTAGCATCATTATATGTCACAATAGTAGCTCATCTCGTAAAAAAATTCATGATCAAGTAACAAGCTATTCACATGTTAAAGCATAGACCATAAACTTTCTTGGAAACTAGCAAACTACATTCTCATTCATCAAACAATTGCAATTCATCTTATTTTCAGGAAGGGTCTATGTCAGAGCTTTGATTTAGCAAACTGCACATACTCAACTATCATTCAATCTTTCACAATTGCTAACACTCACGTGATATTTATGGGTTCAAAGTTTTAATCGAACACATAGAAAGATAGGGGATTATAGTTTCGCCTCCCAACCTTTTACCTCAAGGGTAATGTCAAAAATAATAATTTATGAACGCCTACATCCAAGTGGATAAATATGTCCAGATCACCCCAACACAAAGTTCTTGCCAAAGGAAAAAGTGTAAAAAGGAAAGGCATTGATCACCATGACTCTTGTATAAGGGTAGAAGACAGAAGTAAAAGATAGGCCCTTCGTAGAGGGAAGCAGAGGTTGTCATGCGCTTTTATGGTTGGATGCACAAAATCTTAATGCAAAAGAACATCACTTTATATTGCCGCTTGTGATAAAGACCTTTATTATGCAGTCTGTCGCTTTTATTTCTTCCCTATCACAAGTTCGTATAAATCTTATTTTCTTCTCACTAATAGATCATACATATTTAGGGAGCAATTTTTATTGCATGCACCGATGACATCTTACTTGAAGGATCTTACTCAATCCATAGGTAGGTATGGTGGATTTCTAAAGAATTTCGCTAGCATGGGAGGGAAAGGCAAGCTCAACATGTTGGATGATCCAAGACAATATAACTTTTCAGATATAGGAAAACATAACCCATTAAGTTGTCTTCCTTATCCAACATCAACCTTTTATCATGTAATATTTTAATGAGTGCTCACAATTACAAAAGATGTCCAAGATAGTATATTTATATGTGAAATCTCTCTTCCTTCAATATTCTTTCATGAATTGTTCAAGTGACCAATACAATGTTTGCTAACCTTCAATAAATTTACCACCTCTACTTCTTATATGTGAAGTCATCACTCCCCATGGGATAAGAGTATGAAACATATATAATTTCAGATTTATGATATTCAATTCATTCAGCCATTTACTCATAGGATATAAGTGAAGCACACGAGTAAATGACAAAATACTTCCAAAAAGATATAAGTGAAGATCAATGAGTAGTTAAATAATTATGTAACTATGTGAAGACTCTCTCTCATTTAAGAATTTCAGATCTTAAGTACTTTATTCAAACAGCAAGCAAAACAAAATAAAACAACATTTCAAGGATAGCACACATCATGTGAAGAAGCAAAAACTTAGGTTCAACCGATACTAACCGATAATTGTTGAAGAAGAAAGGTAGGATGCCTACCGGGGCATCCCCAAGCTTAGATGCTTGAGGCCTATTGAAATATTATCTTGGGGTGCCTTGGGCATCCCCAAGCTTAAACTTTTGTCTCTCCTTAATTCCTCTCATATCACGGTTTTCCTAAATCTCAAAAACGTCATCCACACAAAACTCAACAAGAACTCGTGAGATAAGTTAGTATGAAACAATGCAAAAAATCTTATCATTTTCTTCTGTAACAAATCACTAAAATTATTATTCAACATTTCATACTAAATGTGTCTTCATATTTAATACTCCCATCCTCAAATAGAATCATCAAACAAGCAAACATATGCAAACAATGCAAACATAACAGCAATCTGCCAAAACCGTATAGTCTGTAAAGAATGCAAGATTGATCATACTTCCCTGACTACAATAATTATGAGAAAAACACTACACTGTAGAAGATTTAGCAGATCTCAATATGCAAAAAAAATCAATATTATATCATTCTCTGACTTTTCTAGGGAATTTTTGCAACAGCTGTAAACTTTCTGTTTTGAAACAGCAACATGTATTCTTGCAAAATAAGCATGATAAACGCTATCCTTGACATTTTTATTGAAAATATAGATGCAAAACATTATTCTAAAAAACCGCAAGAAAATACAAACAAAATAAAATGACGCTCCAAGCAAAACACATATCATGTGGTAAATAAAAATATAGCTCCAAGTATATTACCGATGAACGAAGACGAAAGAGGGGATGCCTTCCGGGGCATCCCCAAGCTTAGTCTCTTGCCACTCCTTATTCCGTAGTCCATCGAATCTTTACCCAAAACTTGAAAACTTCACAACACAAAACTCAACAGAAAATCTCATGAGCTCCGTTAGTACAAGAAAACAAACCACCACTTTAAGGTACTGTAATGAACTCATTCTTTATTCATATTGGTGTAACTAGCAAAAAGGCCCGTGTGTTGCAACGGGACAAAAAAAAACACACGCTCTTAATTTACAATAAATGTTTTATAATATGAGAATCTGTAGCTACTTTTTAAATGCATGAAGAGTTAAAAGGTTGTCAACAAGATACATGATTTTTTTAATCATAAAAAGAGGGTTTTTTCATCTGAAAAAGAACATTTTTTTGTGGTCTCATGTTGACGCAGGTACTTCCGCCCCTATTTCATCATTATTTCTTGCCATACATTTCATAGGTATTGGTTCCTGTTTTATCACTATTTATTTCTTATCAAACTTGTTTTTTATTTTATTTTTTGTCATGCATGCCTCCTTTTTCCTTTTTTTTCATGCATGTGTTTTTTTCTTCTTCTTCTTATATATAGGAGAATAACGCAACATCTCATCTTTATCGGATCTCCTCTGAATTTTCTAATTTTTTTTGAAAGATCCGGCAAATTGCTAGCTTCAATTAGATTAAGCAGAAAAGCAGCGGAAGAACAACATGGGGAGGATCCGAAGATCAAAGATAAAAGAAAAAACGACAACCCTATTGGCCACCGAAGAACACTACCCTTACACGGCGGAACCCCATCCACCCACATCAAGAAAATGCAGCTCCGACTCCGGCGGAGAACTACAGAGAGAAAAGCAATGTTGGCGTCACGGTGCATTTTCTCTTTTATTTATTTTATAGCGGACGTCCCATCTTTATTGGGTCATTTTATTTCTTGTCATGCATGTCCTTATTTATTGGGTGTCTCTAACAAATTTATCTTCAATCTGATGTCCAATCCTGATTTTGCTGAGGTGTTCATCCCGAATCTGAATCAGTACCGGTATGAAAAATAGATGAATACTGCATTGTTGATTAGCATTGCTCCCTAGATAGTATTATTTATAAAATTGTGAATAGGTAAAATAACATCATATTTAGATTATCCAAAATTTTCTAATCAAGTTTCATATATAATATGTTAAATTTGAAGTTATGGTTTAAAAGATATGAGTATTTGAAAAATATATTTGATATGTACTACGGGTTTAATGTCAGAAACATCCGGGGGTTTTCTACAAAATAGGATGATGGACTAAGAATACCTATTTATTTTATTATTAGGTATAGATCTCTACTATATTCCAACTTCTCTATGGTTCATACCCTCCGATACTACTCATAGATTCATCAAAATAAGCAAACAAAACAATGAAAACAGAATCTGTCAAAAACAGAACAGTCTGTAGTAATCTGTATCAAACGTATACTTCTGTACCTCCAACAATTCTGAAATAAATTGGTGGATCTGAGTAATTTGTCTATTAATCATCTGCAAAAAGAATCAACCTAAAATCCCTCTCCAGTAAAATATGACAGCTAATCTCGTCAGCCCAAAAGTTTCTGTTTTTTACAGCAAGATCATAAAGACTTCACCCAAGTCTTCCCAAAGGTTCTACTTGGCACAAACACTAATTAAAACATAAAAATATATCTAACCAGAGGCTATATGAATTATTTATTACTAAACAGGAATAAAATGCAAAGAACAAAAGTAAAATTGGGTTGCCTCCCAACAAGTGCTAACGTTTAATGCCCCTAGCTAGGCATGATGTTTTCAATGATGCTCACATAAAAGAAAAGAATTGAAACATAAAGAGAGCATCATGAAGAATATGACTATCACATTTAAGTCTAACCCACTTCCTATGCATAGGGATTTTGTGAGCAAACAACTTATGGGAACAATAATCAACTAGCATAGGAAGGCAAAACAAGCACAACTTCAAGATTTTAAGCACATAGAGAGGAAACTTGATATTATTGCAATTCCTACAAGCATATGTTCCTCCCTCATAATAATTTTCAGTAGCATCATGAATGAATTCAACAATATAACCAACACAGCAATCATTCTTTTCATGATCTACTTGCATAGGAAATTTACTACTCTCCACATAAGCAAATTTCTTCTCATGAATAGTAGTGGGAGTATCATAAGAGACGCGAATACTATAAATTATTTCCACATTAAAAGAGTAATGTTCAGAAAAAGGGTAATCATAATCATGACAAGTTTTATAATATGATCATCACTACTTTTTATAGCATACGTATCATCACAATAATTATCATAAGTCGCAACTTTGTTCTCATCATAATCGATTGAAACCTCTTCCAAGATAGTGGAATCACCACTAAATAAAGTCATGACCTCTGCAAATCCACTTTCATATTTATCACAATAAGATTCAACATCCTCCAAAATAGTGGGATCATTACTTCCTAATGTTGACTCTCTTCCAAACCCACTTTCAACAATATAATCATCATAAGTAGGAGGCATGCTATCATCATAATAAATTTGCTCATCAAAACTTGGGAGGCTAAAAATATCATCTTCATTAAACATAGCATCCCCAAGCTTGGGACAAACATTAATTGCAACAAATATATTCTCAAACATGTCATTCTCATCAAACATAGCATCCCCAAGATTGGGCCTTTTCTTACCATAAGAATAATCACTCTCATCATTAATAGTATGAATAACACCAATAGTATAGCAATCATCATCATCACAATGATTAATAGAAGCAACATCATTTGGGAGGGATACATTTCTACCTTTGCTTCTCCATCTTTTCTTTTTCTTCTTCACATCATGTGTGGGTTCAACCCTCTTTTTTGAGATCCTTATTAATGAGAGTAGTTGAATAGAAAGCTCCTCCTCATTACCTCATTCATCATAAGAAATAATAGGATGATATTGCGAAGTCTCTTCCCTTTCATTAGTATTCTCTTCATCTTCTATTTGTTTTCTTTTCTTTATGTAATTGGCAATATAAGGATTTTCAATGCAATTCACCGCACAATACATAAAAATTTCTTCTAGATCCAAATCAAGAACTTTATACAGGACAAATCTGGTAAGATCCTTAGTTTTACATTTCACTTCTTCATAACCCACAAGTAAACTAAGTTCATTATGATGTGCAAGGGAAATGAAGTCATCACAATTGTTGCACACGATTCGATCATGAAACAATTTTCATTGGGTATTTAAATGATCACGTTCATTGCAAAGTTCACAAGGATGGCAAAGAAATTTTAAATTTTCAGCACAAACTTCTAGCCTCTCTTGCAACCATTTAGTTTCTAAATACTTATGCCTCTTGCAAAATCTATCTTCCCTATTTGGTATGTACTTGCAAACTATATGCACTCCACAAAAGTTGACAATCTTATAAGAGACATTTTCATCATGACTAGTGTAATCATCATTAGTACCATGGATATTCAAAGAGTTCATACTAACAAAATTGCAGTCATGCTCTTCATTCAAAGATTTAGTGCCAAATATTTTATAGACTTCTTCTTCTAGCACTTCAGTACAATTTTCCTTACCATCATTCTCACGAAAGATATTAAAAAGATGAAGCGTATGAGACAAACTCAATTCCATTTTTTTGTAATTTTTTATAGACAGAACTAGTGATAAAACAAGAAACTAAAAGATTCGATTGCAAGATATAAAGATATACCTTCAAGCACTCATCTCCCCGGCAACGGCGCCAGAAAAGAGTTTGATGTCTACTACGCAACCTTCTTCTTGTAGACGTTCTTGGGCCTCCAAGTGCAGAGGTTTGTAGGACAGTGGCAAATTTCCCTCTAGTGGATGACCTAAGGTTTATCAATCTGTGGGAGGCGTAGGATGAAGATGGTCTCTCTCAAGAAACCCTGCAACCAAATAACAAAGAGCCTCTTGTGTACCCAACACACCCAATACAATGGTAAATAGTATAGGTGCACTAGTTCAGCGAAGAGATGGTGATACATGTGCAATATGGATGGTAGATATAGGTTTTGTAATCTGAAATTATAAAAACAGCAAGGTAACTAATGATAAAAGTGAGCGTAAACGGTATTGCAATGCTAGGAAACAAGGCCTAGGGTTCATACTTTCACTAGTGCAAGGTCTCTCAACAATAATAACATAACTGGATCATATAACTATCCCTCAACATGCAACAAAGAGTCACTCCAAAGTCACTAATAGCGGAGAACAAAATGAAGAGATTATTGTAGGGTACGAAACCACCTCAAAGTTATCCTTTCTGATCGATCTATTCAAGAGTCCGTAGTAAAATAACACAAAGCTATTCTTTCCGTTCGATATGTCATAGAGTTCGTACTAGAATAACACCTTAAGACACAAATCAACCAAAACCCTAATGTCACCTAGATACTCCAATGTCACCTCAAGTATCCGTGGGCATGATTATACGATGTGCATCACACAATCTCAGATTCATCTATTCAAACCAACACAAAGTATTTCAAAGAGTGCCCCAAAGTTTCTAACAAAGAGTCAAGACGAAAACGTGTGCCAACCCTTGTGCATAAGTTCCCAAGGTCACGTAACCCGCAAGTTGATTACCAAAACGTACATCAAGTAGATCACGTGAATATCCCATTGTCACCACAGATAAGCACATGTAAGACATATATCAAGTGGTCTCAAATCCTTAATGACTAAATCCGATAAGATAACTTCAAAGGGAAAACTCAATCCATTACAGGAGAGAAGAGGGGGAGAAACAATATCATAAGATCCAAATATAATAGCAAAGCTCGCGATACATCAAGATTGTGCCAAATCAAGAACACGAGAGAGAGAGAGAGAGAGAGAGAGAGAGAGAGAGAGAGAGATCAAACACATAGCTACTGGTACATACCCTCAGCTCCGAGGGTGAACTACTCCCCCCTCGTCATGGAGAGCGCCGGGATGATGAAGATGGCCACCGGTGATGGATCCCCCCTCCAGCAAGGTGCCGGAACAAGGTCCCAATTGGTTTTTGGTGGCTACAGAGGCTTCCAGCAGCAAACCTCCCGATCCATTGTGCTCCTGGATGTTTTCGGGGTATATGGACATATATAGCTGAAAGAAGTCAGTCAGGGGAGCCACGAGGGGCCCACGAGGGTGCGGGGCATGGCCAGGTGGGTAGTGCGCACCCCTGCCCCTCGTGGCCACCTGGAAGCTTCCTTAACGTCTGTTCCAAGTCTCCTGGATTGCTTCCGTTCCAAAAATAACTCTCCCGAAGGTTTCATTCCGTTTGGACTCTGTTTGATATTCCTTTTCTATGAAACACTAAAATAGGCAAAAACAGCAATTTGGACGGGGCCTCCGGTTAATAGGTTAGTCCCAAAAATAATATAAAAGTGTATAATAAAGCCCATTAAACATCCAAAACAGATAATATAACAACATGAATACTTCATAAATTATATATACGTTGGAGACGTATCACTCTTATCTCACAAAAGCGCTACTGCTATATAGCAGTTTTCCTGTTTGTTTCCTTCTATTTTCTTTTCCTTTATTTTCTCTCACTTTTCTTTTCTTTTTTTCCGAGAGCAGTGAACGAATGGAAGGCGATATATATTGCATCATTTGACGGTTAAGTATGTATACAAAATAGGAACATCATTTGACCGATAACATACGGTTCCTCAGCGTTGACGTTTTCGTTTTTGAGTCAGCTTCTTTCCCTTCTTGTTTGTTGAAGAATAATTGAGCCCCTCATTGTGACTATTCCTTTTCCATGGAGTACGATTTTTCTTAGGTAATGTAGTATTGCTCCTTCTTTTGACGTATACTTCATCATCATCGTCATCTTCCCTCATTGGGTTGCCGTACTGATCATAGTCTTCCTCGTTGGCAACTCCATCCATTCTTATGATGTTCCTTTTGCCTCTCCTCACGACAACACGGCTGGGATTGCATGGGTCGGTTATGAAGAAGTATTGTGTCACGTGCTTAGCGTGTACCCATGGCTCGTTTTTTGCGATAGCGTTCACGGTAGAGCCCTTGGCGTCGGGTATAGCTATGGTAGTGAAATTCTGGTTTTCTCTTTAGACATTCTTAGCCCATCTGTCACGGAACATCATCGTGTTGTGCAGTCCAGAGTAGTCAAGCTCCCAGATCTCGTCGACCCTTCCGTAAAATCTTTCAGTTGCGTCGTCGTCGCTGCCGGTCATGCATTCCATCGTCACCCCTGAGTTCTGATCATCACTGTCCATATCTTTACAATGTGTATCCATTGATATCGTATGCCTGATAGGTTGGGAGGTTGGGAGAGGGGCCATGTGCTAAGGCGTATATGAGTAATCCGTCCTTTGAGCCCTCCTCCGGGGGATTAGCAATAATATGCCCTTTGAACCAATGGAGGAAAGTGGAGTTGTGCTCTCTAGTAACTTCGGCATCCGTCCTGCATACCCCCCTGTCACGATACTTCTTTGCGATAATTTCTATTATGTCTTCCGGCATCATGTTGTGCAGGAATGACGGCCCAGGTCTATTATGTCGTCCACAATATGGACACACAGATGCACCATCACGTCAAAGAACGCAGGCGGGAAGTACATCTCAAGCTCATTCAGTATCACAACGATCTCTTCCTGTAGCCTTCGAAGCTGCTTTACACTGATCGACTTTCGAGAGATGAGGTCGAAAAAGTTGCAGAGACCAATAAGCGTGTCACGGATGTGCTTGTCCATTATATCTCTAAGGGCAACAGGTAGTATCTGCGTCATCATCACATGACAGTCATGGGACTTCATCCCGTTGAACCTTTTCTTGTCCATGTCTAGATATCTGCCTATCTTGCCACAGTAACCGGAACTAACTTTGACTCCGGTTAGGCACTTAAAGAATTGATCGATCTTAGCCTCACATAAGGTGAAGCAAGAAGGGGGGCAATAATTCTCTTCCTTTATTTTCTTGCCCTTCTTCTCCCGCGCCTCTGTCTCCGTCTCTGTCTCGTCTGACTTTTTATGGGGCGGCATGTGCAAATATTCCCTAATATTCAAATCTTGCAAGTCTTTTCTTACCTTCGGCCCATCCTTGGTCTTATCCAGCATGTTCATCAGTGTCGCGAGAAAGCTCTCAAGGACATTCTTACATATATGCATTTGATCAAGGCAATGAGGTGTATCGAGTTTGTGCCGATACTCGAAGTCCAAGAACACAGACCTCGTCTTCCATACCTTTAGCAGTGGCTCCGGCACCTTTTTCATCAACTTTCTCGGTGCGGGGCACTGCTCCTAGTTTTTCAACAGCTCATCAATTTCTGCGCCGCTCCGCTTACGTGGAGGTCCTCGATGCTCAGCGTGACCACTGAATAGATCTCCACGGTTTCTCCATGGGTCATCCGGTTCGAGCCATCTTCGATGCCCCATTTACACGATTTTTCCAGATCTGCCATCTTTCCTTGACGTTAGCTATTGAGACGCCGTATCATCCATGCACCGCATGCATCCAGAATATCCATGGCACACTGGCCTGCAACATATCCGTAACCGAGATAGTCATGCACCGTCGTGATCAGCGTGGCTCTCATGTAGAAATACTCACCTTTGCTGGCGTCCCATGTCTTGGCCGGTGTTTTCCATAACGTGTCTAACTCCTCTTGAAGTAGCCCCAAATACAGATTAATATTATTTCCTGGTTGTTTCGGCCCTTGAATCAGCATGCTCATGTGAGTGTACTTCGACTTCATCCACAACCAGGGGGGAGGTTGTACATCCATAGAAACACGGGCCATGTACTATGGTTGGTGTTCTAGTTGCCAAACGGATTCACGCCATCAGTACATGCGCCGAGCACGATGTTTCTTGCATCACATTCGGAATACCGATAGAAGTTGTTCAATGCTCTCCACTGGCTTCCATCCTTGACGTGTCTCAGCTTCGGAGCATCTCCATCGTCGGGCTTTATCCTCTCCGCGTGCCAGCGCATTAGCTTTGCTTACTTGGGATCTACGAAATACCGCTGGAGACGAGGAGTGATCGGTAAGTACCATACAACTTTCTGGGGACATTTCTTCCTGGCCTTCTTGTATCAAGAAGCATTGCACACCGGGCAGCTTGTTTTTTCCGCGTGCTCCTTCCAATAAATTATGCAATCGGTGATGCATGCATGGTATCTAACGTGCGGCAAATCAAGAGGGCACATGATCTTCTTGGCCTCGTCAACACTAGTAGGACATAGATTCCTCACGGGAAGAACATCCTTTCGGGACTTGAGATGCTCATCGAGGCTAGTGTCCGTCCATTTGTTTTTAGCCTTCGTCTTCGGGAGTTGGAGCGTGAAACTCAAGCGGTTCACCTCAGGATTGCAACCATCATACAATGGTGTGTTTGAGTCTACCACCAGTTGCTGCAGCTTAGCCTCCTCTTTAGAAGCAGCTCTCTCAGTACTCGTCTCCTTGTGAAGCACTGCTTGAACATGAGGGTCCCACACGATTGAACTTAGTACCGATGAACTCTGCTGCATGGAGTCCATGTTCTCTCCGCCGCCATGTCCGGCCCCTTCTCATGCGCCATGTCCGGCCCCTTCTCTGCCGCCATGTCCAGCCTCTTCCCCGCCGCCATTATCGATCATCTCTTCATCTTGCCCCGTGTCATCATTGCCTGCCCCGTCGGCGTCCTCAACATCGTAATCCTCATCTTCAATTATCCACCGAGTATAGCCATCCATGAAACCAGTCATGAGCAGGTGCGCTTCGACATGACCATCATCATAGGGGTCGAGCCAAACTATTCCTTTGCATTTTCGACACGGACATAAAACCTCTCTCAGGTTATTTTCTTTCATGTCCTACACCGCCGACCGCAACCACCTGGCCACCATCGTTCCACTGACCATAATGAACGTCTTCACAGTAATAATAAACAAATTGATTATAAAAATGCTGAAGGCATGAAAGTCATATAAAATTCGGTATGACCTTCCCTAAAAATAGGACATATATAGATCTAGAGTTTGCCCAAAATTCGCCGAAACAGAAATAAATCGACATTTCGGCAAAACATAGGCAACTCAAAAGCACAATTCGGCATCAACTCATGTGACACACACAATTTCCATCATATATGGCCCAATTATCATATCACACACACATACACATATTTCCATTTTGCAAAAGCATGAAATTTTAATCACCTCTATCTCGAGATCGAGCTCACGGTGAAGATGATGATGTAGGGAGATCAAAAAGTGCACACAGATCTTTACAAAGATAGATCTAGTTAGGGGGCAAATAGGTCACTTAACTAAAGGCTACATCTACCTAGCTAGCTAATTTGGGAGGAGACAACTTCAACAAGTGGAGGGGGAAGGAAAAAGAGAAAGGAGATATATGAATGGAGGTGGTGTAGTTAGCTAGGAGTAATAGAGTGAAAGGTAGGTATAAGAGGGAGAGTAATGGGGGAGAAGTATTGAGGAAGAAGAAGAGTGAGAGAGAGAGGATGTGGGAGGTAGGGGAAAGGGAAGAGAGGAGATGGGGGAGGGGAGGACGGTAAAAAGGTGGTGGTGTGCTACGTCTTAGCAGTAGCGCGGGAGGAAAAATGCGCTACTGGTAAGAGCGTAGCAGCAGCGTGCATTTCACACACACGCTACTACTAAGCGGGGCAAACCATGTTCCCAATTTAAAAATTAGCAGCAGCGACCGGAGCAAAAGCGCGCTACTACTATTTTATTAGCAGTAGCGCGTGTCGTGACACAGCGCTGCTGCTAAAGTTTAATGGGTATTGTTGGTCGATTTTTGTAGCAGCGCGGTTTATCCACCACATGCTACTGCTAAATGTGTATCCGTAGCATGTGTATTGTACACGCGCTACTGCTAATTAGCAGTAGCGCTTCTTTTTGTGCCGTGTTGCTGCTAAGATTCTGTGTATAAGGTTTTCCCTAGTAGTGAGAGGGGGTAGGCCACGGTGAATAATTGCTTCTTCTCATGTTTTTTCCTTTACACTCTTTAAAGTTCTCTCTCGGTGCCGTCTAGGAAGTTGACCGGCACCGAGAGAGGGGGTAGGCCACGGTCAACAACTGGTTCTTCTCATGTTTTTTACTTTACACTCTTTAAAGTTCTCTCTCGGTGTCGGTCTAGGAAGTTGACCGGCACCGAGAGAGGGGCCAGGCCACGATCAACAACTGCTTCTTCTCATCAAAAGTCTTTTATCAAAAAAAATCATCAAAAGACATGGAATTTTCAAACTTTGGTCGTACAAACATATGAAATGTGAGATATAAAAGAGATAGTGACAAACAAAAACACAGAGAGAAGGAAAAAAATTAGAGTAGTGGTTACCGAGGGTCGATTATCGGCTCTCAGTAATGGCCACTGTTTCCGAGAGACCCTCTCGGTAAAGCATTTAACCTAGATCTTTATCGTTCCCCCTTCTTTTTATCTTCAACACAACGATAATGAACGTGTCTGTCATATCATGTGTTGCGTGGTGGGCGGCATGACAGAGCCGTCGCTGCGGCCCTGCTGCTTCTGCAGCTCCACGTTGGCGGCATGATGTCCATCATGAAGCCCAGGTTGCTAAGCTCGCGGTACTCCTGGTAGATGGCACAATACTCGAGCCAGCAGAAGTGGACGCAACAGTCCGGGAAGGGGGTCTCCCGGAGCCCGTACTGGGCGCGCATCTTTGTGCGGTAGACACATGAGTAGATCCACTGGCACTGCCACCCCGGCAGCACCCCACCGCCACGTACAGCACCGCGCCGGCGCCGCTAACCATGGGCATTTTTTCTACTCTGGTGGTCAAGGCGTTTGGAGAATACTTGATAGAACAACTATCGCAGACATCGAAGGGCTCCTAGCACTATCGAAAAGCAAGAGGGTGTCCAGGTACGCTCGGATCCTTTCATTGCATGTGCACTGAAAATGGAAAAGCTGCTCATATGCTCAAAAAAGGCAATATCAGGACCATTGCAAGAAGCACACATCATTCTTAAAGCAGTTGCATCGACCGCTGGATTTCACAATCTTTCTTTAGCATGCCCGGGTCACATAATGACATCAACATTCTGAAGTGTTCTTCATTGCTCGCTATGTTGACTATGAGACTAGCTTCCATGCAACTATACTAGCAATGTTCATGACTACCACATGAGCTACTATCTTTGTGATGATACCTATCCTTCGTGGGCGACCTTCATAAACACCATCTTTGAGCCAAAGGGTAGAAAAAAATCTCACTTTGCCCAAAGAAAAGAACAAGCTAGAAAATATGTGGAGAGGCATTTGGAGTGCTCCAAGCCTGTTTTGCAGTTGTTCGAGTACCTACAAAAAATGAGATATGGAGACGTTATGGATGGTGATGAAAGCTTGTGGTCATGCACAACATGATTTGGAGGATGAGGGTAAGGCATTTTGCATATGTAGCTTCAGAATTCCACCACCGAATTGTGGTCTGGATTTTGAGTGGATGGGTGATCCTGTCAAACCTCCACCACCGGATCAGCCGATGTTTTAGGATTTCAATCAAATGCATCAGCTTATTCGGCATTAAGGAACTCATGCGTAGCTTCAGAATGATTTGATTGAGCATATATAGATGCTTCAAGGGAACAACAAGAACATATGTCGGACAAAGTTGAATTTAAATTGGAACAATTTTAATTTAAAAACTTTATATTTTGATTGTAGTTTATATTTAAACTATTGTTCCACTGGAATATTTCCATGCTATTTATGGATGAGTTGTGTTATACCTATAGTTATTTGGGGTGCCTCGAAGATAGGAAAAAACAGGGACAGACAAGGACCAACATCTGGTGCACAGGGTTGGAACGTCGGCTCTCCTATCGGTGTCCGTGTACGTTTGATGTGTATGTTTCCGTGTTCTGCATTGGAGCTGCCCCTGTGATATCGATGTTTTAAAGCGAATAGATACCACTACTGCAAACGAAACATCGCTTATTTGTAATTTAGTGTGTCGAAGAGGAATATAAGATAACTAGCACAAATGCATCTTAAACTGTAACATTATTAAATACATCACTCTAGAGGGAGCTTGCCATCATAGAGGAACTTCTGAGCATTCTCATCGTAAATCGGTCATGGTGCTCGACAGAGTGTAGCAGAATTTGGTGTTGGAGTCCATAAAATATTTGCAATATAGATTGCTTCCATCCATGAGTTATGAGATACAATCAAATTGAAGCATGACTATGAATTGGAGCTAAATTTGGAGAAAGGAAGGATATGATGCGGAAATTTTGAAGTGGTAAAGACGTGATACCTCTGAGAGAGAGAGAGAGAGAGAGAGAGAGAGAGAGAGAGAGTTGTACATATCACACCGCAGTGGTATAGAGCTATTAGTGCATCCCAATGATGCAAAGGTCAGGGGTTATCCTCATTTAAAAAAATGTTATGAGTATAAGAATAGGGAAATAGTACACACATGTTATCATTGTAGTGATAAATCAGTACGTCATACATTGTTGTTGCACAACTAGTGGTGCAGTGATATACCATAGATGGTGCAAATTTTACAAGTGGCAAAAACATTTTCTTTTGACAGAAGCCCATACTGTCTCCCTTTCTAATTACTTGAAGTTCTAGCCTTGTTCTAAGTCAAACTTATTTAAGTCTGAGTTTTTTTAGTAAAGGACTTCTCATTGAATAGATATATCGAGGTGATACAATCGTATCGAAAGAAAGCCCGGCCTCTGCATAGCTAGATGCACACAGCCAAAAAGTCCAGAGCACCCTAATTTTTTTCGATACAATGCCAAGCAATAAATCGTGACCAGCCTATGGAGCGGTACATCCTATCCGTAAATCACACCGCCATCCATGGGGATAGAAAACCTAGCTGGCCGTACGTTCCAGCCTTGTAGACACCATCATAAAAAGGTCCCTGTCCTCCGGCTACTGCAGGATAGACCAAGTATGAAGCCATCGTGTACAAACATGAATAAACTGCATAGGAGATGAGACACATTGATTGTTAAAAACCACATCATTCCTGGTAAGCCACATTGCCCAGCATAAGAACGGCGCTCCCACAAGAATATGTGCAGAAAATTGTTTATCAATACCCCGCAACTATTTGCCAAAAATATTCCGTGCACTACGTGGTGGGTATAGATTCAAAGCTACTTGGACCATGGCCCAAACTGCCCGAGCGAACTTGCACTCAAAAAATAAGTGTTTGATAGACTCATCATGTTGGGAGAACATGTCCTGGAACCATGCCAGTTTCATCGTGACAGATTATCTCTAGTTAGGATGACTCCTTTGTTTAGAAACGAGAGGAAAATCTTCACTCTTACAGAAATTTTTAGCTTCCACAATTTCCCGTTATCTACTCAAACATCACAATGAACCATTGCATCATACATGGATTTGATCAAAAATTTGCTATTCTGATGCAAGTTCCATCGAAAAGTCTCTGGCTCATCTGACAGTTGAATGTCCTCCAGGCGAGTGAGTAATTCATTCCATGCTGCCAGACGAGTGCCCAAAAGACCCCTACGGAAAGAAATATCGGGGTTTTCTTGTCCTAAGACTTGTTTGATCGTGACAAATTTATGTCTGACAATCCGTTACAAGATCAGAAATTCTACCATTAGTGAGTTGTTCCCTAGCCAGGTATCTTCCCACAAACGAACCTAAGAACCATCCTTAACCGAGAAGGTCCCAAATTGATAGAAGAATTCCTTGGCCTTCATGACACCACTACAAAAATGTGAATCCCCAGTTTTCCAATGAATTTGGGAAATGGCATTGGATCCCACATACTTGTTGCGAATGATTTCCTGCCATACACCATTCTCAGTGAGTGGTTTATAAACCCACTTGCTGAGAAGAGCAATGTTTTTAATCTCAAGTTCTTCAATTCCGAGGCCCCCTTGACTTTTAGGTCTCCACAATACGGTCCACCTAGCCAGTCAATATTTCTTGGTTTCATTATCACACTAACAAAAAAATCTGGATCTAAAGTAGTCTAGACGCTGTAGAACCCCTTTCGGCAGGTGGAAGAATGAAAACATATATAAAACCATGTTGCTTAGGACAGAATTGATCAAGATCAACCGCCCCGTAAGATAAGGGTTTGGCCTTCCAACTGGCTAAACATTTCTCAAGTCTCTCTTCCACATGCTTCCACTCAACGATAGTTAAACGCCGATAGTGTGTGGGAATACACAGATGCCGAATTGGAAACTGCTTGAGCTGCATCCAAAAATCTCAGCATAGTAAGGTGCTGATTCTCCAGCATCGCCAAAGAAAAAGAGTTCGCTCGTATGAAAATTAATTATGAGGCCAGAAAGTTCCTCAAAAGCATATAAGAGCAGCTTGAGATTTCGTGCCTTATCTATATCATGATCCATGAATAGTATCATGTCATCCTCATATTGTAGAATGGATAGACCATCTTCTACCAAGTGTGGAATGACCCCACTAATTTGACCATCCATCTTAGCCTACTCAACAAGGGTAGCTAGCATGTCGGTCACAATGTTAAACAGAATAGGAGATGCGGGGTCGCCTTGACGAAGCCCCTTCCTTGTATGAAAATAGTTGCCAATGTCATCGTTAACTTTTATGGCCACACTACCTCCAGAGACAATGCTCTCTACCCAGCGACACCATATTTGGGAAAATCCCTTCATGCGCAGGGTTTGCAACAGGAAGGGCCACTTAACTTTATCGTAGGCTTTCTCAAAATCAATTTTAAGAATGACACTGTTCAACTTTTTCTGGTGTAGTTCATGTACACTTTCGTGCAGGACCAGTCCATCTAATATGTCGCGGCCGTGCATAAATGTTGTTTGAGTGGGTTTTACGACATGGTCAGCTACACCGTTCAACTGATTACTCGCTACCTTCATACAAAATTTAAAACTTACATTTAGAAAGCAAATCGGTCGATATTGTTGAATACGACTAGCCTCCTTAATCTTAGGCGATAGGATAATTTCCCCAAAGTTTAAATGCTGTTGGTTAAACAACTGAACCAAGTCTGCGTTAATCACGTCCCAAAAGCTTTGATAGAACTCTGCGGGAAATCCATCCGGTCCCGGTGTCTTGTTGTGTTCCATCTGAAACACCGCAGTTCGAATTTCCTCCTTAGAAAACGGAGAGGTTAGGAATTCATTTTTCGCTTCCGTAACTTGAGTAATGTCATGAGTAACGGATTCGTCCAACTGAAAATTAGTTTCAGCTGAAGGCCCAAAAAGATCTTTGTAAAACTTAGTGATAAAATTTCTAAGTGGTATGTCCTCCTCTATTCAGCCTTCCTCCTGGTCAAGGGAGAATATACGCTTCTTTCTATGTCTGCCATTGGCTAGCATTTGAAAGTATTTCGTATTATCATCACCTTGCACCAGTGAATCCGCCTTGCTACATTGGTACCAGTTAATCTCTTCCTCACACAGTAGGCGGGCAATCTTCTTGTTAAGATTGCTTTTTTTCTCAATCTCAACAGCAGACAGAGGCCTCACCTCCGCTATTTGATCGAGGGGATCAATCAAGGTAGACAATCATACTTTTTCTTTTTTGTAGATGCCAGCAGTGTGCTTGGCCCATCCTCGAAGAAATCGACGCAAGGCGCAGACTCGATTATTCCATCATTGAATGGATGTGTTACTGCGAGGCTGACGCGCCCACACCTTCTTAACCAGCTCATGAAATCCCTCTCTAGTGAGCCATCCCTGTTCAAATTTAAACTGGTGACTGTTAGAACTTGCGGTTGGTTGTCCAAAATCGGTTAGCAACAGAGTGTGATCCGATAAGGCCTCAATTCTTTCTAGCGCCCTAATAGAGGCTAGGGGATATTTATATTCCTAGTCCGTGGTAACTAGTTGATATAATGACATTAAAGAGGAAAGTCCACCTAGTGCCAAATCGATCATTGTTTTTTTCCTGCTGATATCGAAGGATATTAAAATCCCCCCCCCAATTAACATGGGATGGGGATTGTCTCGACAGGGATTAACCAATTCTTTTAGAAATGCAGACTTAAACTCCTGTACAGCGGCGCCATTTACAGCCACCAGACTCCCGATGAAGTTAACGGACTTATTTCTAAGGTGGAATTTGATATGATACTCCCCCTTTGACGTGGACAATAGTTGTTAGTATGTAGAGTTAATACCTAGAAATATTCCCTCGGACCTCCCGGTCGGCAGTAAGACGGTCCATTCGTAATCAAAACCACATGAAAAGTGGTCAAAATCACGTGTTGGAAAATCATGTTTACCCGACTCAGTGATACCACAAAGTCCAATGTATGATCCTTTACACAATCGGCAATGTGTTTGTGTTTAGCCAAGTCACCAAGACCTCTGCTATTCCAGAACATGCCTCTCATGATGAACCAACATTATGTTTAGAGACATTTTCCTTCTTAGAAGAGCGCCCTCTTTTCTTTGCCGAGTTAGACTTGTTCTTGCGCACCGATGCGACAAGCTCAAAAAGCGTAGTGTCGCATACAGTATTGTCAAGGTCTACTTCAGTCGTGTCTTTAACCAAATGAGACAGAAGCTTGCCTTCATGATTGGCATCAACATCCTCATCCTCCTCATCTGATACGAGAGGGTCGACAAAACTCGATAACTTCGGAGCAACCGTAGGCCGGTCGAACACCAGTTTTTTTAGAGCCTTGACCGAAAAATCTATCTCATTCTCATTATGTCCTAGTGACACCCCAAGTCTAGTGATATTTGAAGATACTTTGGAATTATCAAAAGACATAAAAGATTTGCGAGGGGGGGTACCTCCGAAGTCGAGGTTGCAAGTAGCAGTCCTGCGCATGGCCTTCACCATAGAGTCCTCGTTGGTGGCTGCTGATCTGTCAGTCCCGACATGATAATGCCCGCTACGCCTTAGTGGCGAAGGAGTAATATCAGCCTCAGAGCCCATCTCATCGACTCCAAGAGGCATAGTAGACTGCTGCGACGATGAAGAAGAAGATAGTGGGGGCTGCTCCTCAGCATCCTCAAGTCCGGAAGTCCCCCCCCCCCCCCCCGAGGGCAGAGGAGTAGATGATAACACGCATAGCTCCACCGTGGCAAACTCCTGGCCAACTCGAATGGACGGGGAGAAGATCACACCACATCGAGTCGGAGAGGCAGGAGTGGGCGATGATGACGGCGATGGAGCGCTCTCCTACGGTAAGGTGCACACATGACTCCCCACGTGGGGGTTAGGTGGTGGCGACCAGCGAGTCGAAAATGGCGGCTTCGAGGGCCGGGGCGCCGGCGTCGTAGGAGGAGCATCCTTAGACGAAGTAGCCGGCCCCGATGGAGTAGACCCCTTTAATGATGATGAAGCAGAGGGTTCGAAGGTGTGACGGCAATGACCATCTGCATGGGCACCACACCACCCGAGGAAGTAGGGTCCGAAGAGTTGGTGGATGATGAAGTGGGTTTGGACCTCTTGCTTGGATCATTGGTCCTCGATGTGTGCTCCCAGTCATGCCCCTTGTCGCCCCCTGGATCATCGACGTCCTCCCAGACTCGAGGCACAAAGTCACTATCAACGCGGAAGTCTGATTCTTCAAGACTGTACCAGAACTCATAACCATTCCTTTAAACCACAACGTCTCAACAAAGAGAACCAATTGTGCTACTTTTGAAAGCATCAAGGTTCAATACGCTACCTGGATACGAGCAATTCCTTTCCGGCGCAAACAGAGAAGATCAACATCGAGAGTAGCACCAATCACCGAGCAGACTGCCCAAAGCCCCAAGAAGTGTCGGAGAGCGTGAGGGACCCCATGCACATGAACCCAGATAGGAATTAGCTTGAAACAGTGTGGTATCTTCTCTAACTTCCAAGGATTAAACTCGATAGTGACATTGTGAGATTTGATGAAAACTGTGAAGCTAGTCACCCTCTGTAGAACCTCCTCAGTCGGAAATGGACATCAGAAAAGTGTCCTTGCCATGCGGTATGGCCTCCCACATCCACTGCTGCTGGTAATGAGCAATCTTAGCAACCTCTGCCTCCACGATACTAGGATTGATAGAGCCACCAGAAATAGAGACCAACGCCCGTCAGTGAATCCTGTGGTGCAAGATCCTCCCTGCAGACATTGTCAGGCATCTGGAAGAAAGCCACATTTTTAGTTACATAACCACATAATATCGCCACCGGCTTCGGCATCTTGAGAGCAGGGCAACGCCGCATGGTCATCGGGTGATTAATCTTGTCACAAATAAAACTGTACTATTGTGTCTCGCAGTCATCATAAGTGTGCCCTCAAGATTGACACTTCGAGCACCATACCTTCTTAGGATTAGGTGTCACCTCGGCTGCCCCTGAAAGTTGTATCGTAGGCTGTTGTTGCAACGAGCTGAACTGCAAAGGAGAGTTCCACCCATAAACCACTGCTATCATAGACAAAGAAGCGGGCACCTGCACCAATGGCAGCATCATAGGGGCCGCCGATGGATTAGTGGTAGGTGGTGCAACTACTCCTTGATGAGTTTTGTGACGACCACCCTTGCCGCCCTTTGGCTTCCGAGGGCGTGCGGCTGCATGAACACCGGCGGCGGCTGGGTTTTATGGCATGCGGGCGTTGAAGCCGGCCGCCACCTGCGTGCCGGCTCTACCGATGTGTTGCATAGACTGAAACATTACCATTTGTTATTGCTGCTGTGCATAGCCACCCGTCGGTTGAAGAAGCAACGACTGTTGTTGCACGAACTGACCCAGGGTAGCGAAGAACGGCTGCTGAAAGTGAGCTTGATACGCCAAGGACTACTGCAGGGGCTGTTTTTGTACATGAGGCTGCTGCGGCGGCACGAAGCCACCCGGTGTCACATACGGCCACACGGCCTGCACCGGTGCATATACACCCGGAGCGAAGCCAGGAGCGCCACCCATCGGAGAAGAAGCCGTTTGGGAAGAAGTTGGAGGCTGCAAGGGCTGGTTGCCGGTGGTGGTGCCCAGCGGCGCGGAAGGGAAGTTGCACATCATCGTTGGAGAGGCGACGACGGTAGCCAAGGTGCAATTGAAATTAGGGTACACCCCCTGCACTTTCTTGTTCCACTTATGTCCAAGCCAACGACCAAGATCAACCATCCGAAGCGGACGCTCAGGATACGCCTGCAGACCTGGTGCATCTTCCAATGTCGGATCTGGAATGGCGACCGTCGTGACGGCCCGTTGTGTTGGCCCGAGGGCGACGAAGGCCCACATAACTCCGGCGGGATTCCTCCATCGCCGAGACAAGCTCGCGGCAGTAGATCACCGAGCATTCCTGGCGGTGACAACCGAGGTGGCAGAACCGGGCCGATCCAAGGCTTCATCGGAGGCCTCGATCGGCCGGGAACCCCGGAGACGCCGCGGGAGGGAGATGCAGCCATCCCTGACACATTCGAGGAGGAGGCCGCCGTGCCCTCCACCGAGACCGGTGATGGTTCTTCGATCATGTCCGACCTGCAAACAGAAGATACCTCACCTGCCCGTCGAGTCGAAGGTGCCTCCCAAACCCTAGACGCTGGAGTAGGGTAGCCGATGTCCGCCCAGAACTCGCCTGCCAACTCGTCGTCCGTTTTCCTCCGGCGAAGTGCAGTAGACAAAATAGAAGAGTTGTCGAGGGACGAGTCGTGGCCCGTTTGCGTCGTCTCCTTCGCGTCGGAAGAACCAAGGCAGGAGAACCGGGAGCCTGATTTGCCCGGCAGCGTCGGCGACCAACAAGGCGCCAGAGTCAGTCGCCGCCGAGAGCTGATCCGCATTTCTCTATCTCCAAAAACTAGCTCCAGCCTTGGTCTTCATGATTATAGTTGCACGTACATGTGTTGAGATATGTATAATGCATGTATATTTCCTGTACCACAAGCCGTCCTCCTCCCTTGTGTAGTTGTGGACGTGGTTACCCTTGTACCTATATATATACGTGCATAGCACCGGATCAATATATCGTGAGCTGCATCAATCCTCTAATCTCCTACATGGTATCAGCCTAACTCGGTCTACCCTCGCGCGCCCTGCAACCCTAGCTGCCGCCGCGCCTTACCTCTTTCTGCCGCCGCTCTAGCTGCTGCTGCGCCTCTCCCCAGCGCGCCCTAGTCGCCGCCGCACCTCGCGTCCCAACCAGCTGCGCTGCTCCCTTGCTTCCAGCCACGCCCCGCGCTGCTTTTGTATCTCTAGCCGAGCCGCCGTTTTCCTCAAAGTCGTGCGTCGCTTCTGCCCTAGCACCCAGCCATGCTGCTTTTGCCTTCTAGCTGCGCCGCTCATCCATCGCTGCCATGTCTCACTCGAGCCTCTCCCACCGCAGCAACCCATTCGCCTCTTCCTGCGAGGACGGCTCTCTCCCCAACCCTGCGTAAATCCGTGACATTCCGATCTTCGATCGCGTTCCGATCAAGCTATCCCACACGGAGGCCAACTTCTATGCATGGAAAACCTATTTCAAACTCCTCTTCCGTGAGTACAACCTCCGTGACCACATCGACGGCACCACTGACTTCCTCGCCATGCGTCGCGATGAGGATTGGATGGCAGTTTACGCCACCATCATCTGGTGGCTCTTCCTCACCGTGTGCAAGGACATCTTTCACACTGTTGTTCGCGACGGTGATGTTGCCTACACGGTGTGGACGAAGATCGTCGGCCTCTTCACCGACAACAAGCTCCAACGGATCGTCTTCTTGCAGCAGGAGTTTTTTAGTTGCCACCAAAACGACTCCTCCATCGATGCCTACTGCATGCGCCTCAAGACTCTCTCCGACGAGCTCAACAACGTTGGCTTCAAGGTTGGAGACCAGCACCTCCTCTCCACCCTTACCGCCGGCCTCAATGAAGATCTCGGTAATGCCACGTCCAATCTTACTTATGAACGGGCGGTGGCCTATCTACCTCTTGAGCAGCGTCGCCTGAAGAACCTGCGGGCTTGTGCGGTTCATACCGCCTTCGCCGCCGGCTACTCCCACGGTGAGTCTACATCAACACCTCCTGCCGGGGGCCACGGTGCCTCGCTACTTCCGCAGCCTCGCCCACCGGTGCCTCCAGCAGCCGCAGGTGCGGGTGGCTACGACACGCCCTGCGGCGCCTCCTACGGCTCCCATCCACCTCGGCCTCCGGCGCCGGTGCCCCCGCCCCAACAACAGCAGCAGAACCAGGACGACCGGCACGGCTGTGGTGGTCGTCGTGGCCGTGAAAACTGCAGCAACAATGGCGGTGGACAGCAGCGTGGTGGTGGCAAGCAGCAGCAACTTCCCTCGCCACCATGGGGCACCGGCCACAATCCCTGGACCGGGGTTGTACACGCCTATACAATGCCGATTCCCCGCGCTCCACTTCCAGCACTTCTCGGGCATCGACCAGCGGCACACCAGGCCTTCCACGCGGCCCCCAGCTCGGCGCTCTGACACCACCGCCTCCCCCCTACTCTGCACAGTTTGTCTATGGCGCACCAAATCCCAGTGGGGGGGGGGGGTTATGACGGGGTTTGCTGGCTACCCCACGCCACCGATCTCCTACGACCCGGCTCTGCTCTCGGCGCTGCAATACACGCCTCAGCCCTGTTCTTACATCGATGGTGGCGACTGGTTCATGGACACCGATGCATTATGGCAGCCTACCCGGGTAACCTCTCCTCTGCGTCTCCTGTTCACACATCTTCTCGTATCATCGTCGGTAGAGATGCTGGTCTTCCCATTACTCATGTCGTTTCTACTCCCTTTCCATCTACGTCTAGACCATTGTCTCTTAATAATGTGCTCGCGTCTCCTGAACTTATTCAGAACTTAGTCCCTGTTCGTAATCTTTCCCGTGATAATTTTGTAACTGTTGAATTTGACGAAGTTGGTTTCTATGTTATGGACGCCCGCACCCGGATGGTTCTTCACCGATGTGACAGTCCCGGTGACATGTACCCTGTCCAGCCTTCATCATCATCACGCAGTGGACCTCTCGCTCTTTCTGCCGGCATTGATCTTTGGCACGCCCGTCTCGGTCATCCTAGCACCACCGCACTTCGTCAAATAGTCAAGGGTTTTTCTTTTTCATGTAATAAAGCGGATGCTCATTCTTGTCAAGCATGCCGCATGGACAAACATGTTAGACTGCCGTTTAGTTCTTCTTCGACAGTTGCTTCTTCTGATCCTTTTGAATTAATTCATAGTGATGGGTGGACGTCACCTATCACAAGTAATTCTGGTTTTCTATACTATCTTGTTATTCTCGATGACTACTCTCATTTTGTGTGGACCTTTCCGCTTCGTTGGAAATCTGACGTTCCCGCCACCCTCCTCGCCTTTTTCTCCTATGTGTCTACACAGTTCGGTCGTCCCATCCATGCTCTACAAACCGACAATGGGAAGGAATTCGATAACCTCACCATCCGTACACTTCTCTCCAACCACGGCACCATCTTTCGGTTAACCTGTCCATACACCTCCCAGCAAAACGGTCGGGCCGAACGCGTTCTTCGTACTTTTAATGACTGCGTCCGCACTCTTCTGTTTCACGCCTACATGCCACCCCGGTTTTGGCCGGATGCCCTTGCCACCGCCACCCTCCTCGTTAACCTACGTCCGTGTCGTGTCCGTTGGAACTACACCCCGCATCATCTTCTCTTTGGGTCTCCTCCATCCTACGACGGTCCTCGCATTTTCGTCGGATGCCTCTGTTATCCTAGTGTCGCAGCCACCGCCCCTCATAAACTTTCCCCTCGCTCCTTGCCTTGTGTCTTCCTCGGTTACCCGGCTAACACTAAAGGCATGTTTATTTCCACGAGTGCTCTTTTCCTTTTGCATAGGAACAAATGGAAGTACCACCTGCTGGAGATGATCACCTCTTGGCTGTCTCTACTCATGGACGTGTTGCACTGGGACCTTTTCCTTTGGGTCGTGCACCGTTGGCCCCGCCAGCCCCTCTGCTGGCTTCGTCGGAGTCATTGCCGTCCTCGCCTGGCTCGTCGGCCTCACCAGCCATGCTAGCCTCGCCGACCTCGCCGGTCACCCCGGCCACGCCGGGCACTTCGCCGGCTTCGCCGGCCACGCCGGCCATCCCAGGCCCTTCGCTGGCAACGCCGGCGCCTTCACCAGCTTCGTTGGGGCAGTCGCCCAGCCCGGTCGTGCATGGCGCGCCCCCGGCACCTGCTACTTCTACGTCTACTGCACCACCACCTGCTGGTCCTATCACTCGTGCACGCATGGGTGTTCATCGGTCGAGTCTTCGTTACTCCGCTGATGAGTATGCTTGTCGGCGTCTACGGTGCCACTGTCGCCTCTTCCGACCTCTGCTCGTATGGCTCTTTGCGACCCACTTTGGTATGCAGCGATGAAGGGGGAATTTGAGGCTCTACAGCGCAATGCGACTTGGCAGCTTGTTGCCCGCCCCCGGCACGCCAACATCATTACTGGGAAGTGGGTGTTCAAGCACAAGTTTCATCCCGATGGCACCCTCGACCGCTATAAAGCACGTTCGGTGGTCCGAAGTTTTCGACAGCGTGCTGGCGTTGACTTCACGGATACATTCGCACCGTTGTCAAGCCCGGGACGATTCACACTGTTCTTCAGCTCGCGATATCTCGTGCCTGGGGGCGGGGCGGAAGGCTTTTTCGGTAAAAACCCCAAGGGTAACACATCCCCATCCCCAATTAATTAACCACCTCTCAGGACCTGCACGAACATGTAAAACAAAGCAATTATTCTTTCATCTCACAATCATAAAATCGGCCAATAAACTCACTAAGCCGCAAACTTGAGTTCCCATCCATAGAATACGGTTTTTGTAAGCTCACTTAGCCGGATCGCATGCACACTGCAATTGTTTATAATAGATGTAAAACGACAATTGATTATAATACGATTTTTGTAAGCTCACTACGATTTTTATAAAACTTTGTCAAAATAGATGTAATTATCAATTGTTTATTATTTTAATAAAGTATAGGGGCCTATATGCAAAAGAACATGAGGTCACATTACTAACATACCAGAAAACAAATACAAACTACATATTCATAATCTATGCAAAATTCTACACCAAATCGATATATGCATGTTTTTGTTTAGATAAGGCACATCTAAGCTACTCAAATTTTAATTCGGAAAAAAGGAAAAAACACAAAAAACAGATAATACTGAGCTATGCCGATGGGCAGGCCGTCGGCATAGCTATGCCCCCGGTCGATGAGGTCTGCCAACCAACACGGCTCGGATCGATGATGTGGCATGTGTCGCAGATCGATGATTTGGGTCAAGCCTATGCCGACGGCCTCCGTTAGGGCATTATGTCCATCCCCTGCAACCGCACCATGGTGCATCGTCCATCGCGGCGCATCAGGCTCGCCGCGCTACAGCAGGCCCTTGGAGAAGGCCACCAACTACAGGCAACACCATTCGCGTGCCTCCAGGCCACCTCCTGTAGCTGTGGCAGCGCTTGTCTTCTCTCTACAAGCTTCTTGGGGGAGTGGACGATTATCTATCGCTACAAGTCATGGGGGTTGTTGCGATGGTTTAGAATGCTCGCTGGTTATAGGTGGAGGCATAGATAGGACTTGGTGGAGCGATTTGTTTCTTTTAGAGGAGGTTAAACCGCATCAATAGATGCATGCAGCCATCTTTACTAATTATTACACAAAGGTCTGACAAGAACATACATCAATCCACATAAAAAAATCACTCACACACCAACAAACTTGATAATGTCGAATGCTCTCACTCCCCATATCTAAACCGGTGTCGTCGCCTATCTATTCATATAATGTATCGGGACCAACAGCCTGTGCAGCCTACCTAAAGCGCACACCGCATGCATACGTTCTAGACGCCGCCTTCTTTATCGGACGACTGGCCCATCTTCAGGAGAGAGATCCGCATCATCCTTGCAGATCTCACTTTCGTCAACGCCATCGCGGCACCCAACAGCGCCATCGCCCTGCGCTCGTCTGTCCAGACACGAAGACTTTAGAAGATCCGTCGTGCGGAGCACCTGCCAACCAGGCATGACTCGGCGTAGCACCTATTGGCCAGACATGACTTGACAGCTCCATTGAAGCTTCGTCCAAGACGAAGCCGCTCCACCTCCTGCCTCTGTCCTCCAGCGTTGCTCCACAAACGTTGCTCCATATAGTGAAACGGCATCGTAGTACCGCCATCGTTCGATCTGGAAGACCAGATCTTAGGGTTTACCCCAAGTAGCACGAGTGGGTCGACAACAGTTACACGACGATGCCTTCATCAAGGTAACGGCGCAAATGGCAGCCATCGCCCGCCAAGTGCTCGGTTTTCACCGGCAACTATGTGTTCCCGACTCGCAACCGGAGCAAGATGACAGATCTGGAGATATGACCATCTAGCGTCAGGCCGACCACATACGACGGAGGAGATGGCCACCACCGCCGGCTGCACCGGTGAGATCAGATCTGACCGGACGCGCCGCTGACCAGATCACCATGGCCTCCACGCCGTCGCGCCGATCCAACGAATGATGGCACACCGACCGCAGCCGCCGCCCTTCACGGTATAGGCCCGCGCCGCGCCTGCAGCTGCCACCGCCCGAGGCAGGGTGGCCACCACACTGCCGCAACCATCAAGACCGCGCCGCAATGTGGATCGGCCGCTGAGCTCGCATCATAGGCGGCGCCACCGCGCCGCGCATGCCTCCTCGCGATATGGCCGTCTCGCATCGGCCGTGATGCTCGAAGGGTGGAGAAGCCCCGCCGCCGCCCTGCCGTCCCGGCTTTGCCTAGCGGCACTGCGGACGGTGGCGAGGAGAGGGGAGGGGCGGGTGGGGTCGAGTGGCGGCGGCTAAAACGCGGTTAAGAGTTTGGTTTTTTTAGAATAAAAATTGAGGGGGGCGATGGCGGAGCGACGTAACTAAATGAAACAAAACTACTTACGTACTCCACTTTAATAGTAGAAAGATAATGGTATATTACTCCCTCCTTCGCATATAGCGTTAAAAACACTCTTATATTATGAGATCCAGGGAGTAGAGCACGAACAACACTTCACGGCATCCGGTAACACGCGTGTTGGGCTTCCGGAGTCGTTGGGACGACTGGGTCTGTCTTGGGCTTTGCAGTGTCCTTGGGTGACGCCGGCTGGGTTGGTGTTGGTCCGTGACAATTTCGCGCTCAGGGTTGTCCTTGGGTGACGACGCGGGCGAGGAAGAAATTGACACGGCCGGCCGTTGGATGGGAGCACGGCCGGAGAAGGAGTTGGATGAGGACTGCACCAAAATCAAACCGTTTAACCTACCCTTAACCATATCCACATCGCATATAACTTGGGGAAGGAGACAGGGAACCGCCTACTATATAAGCTCAGCCACCCACGCCCCAAACAAATCACAACCAACCTTACTCAAGTCGTTAGTTCCCCGAGCAATCGAGTTGTGTTTCCGGCGATCGATCGATCTAGGTGAGCATCATGGTTTCCGCCAACGTGGCCCGCAACATCGTCGGCATCATAGGCAATGTCATCTCCTTCGGCCTCTTCCTCTCCCCTGTGTAAGTCCTCTCCTCCTCCTCTCGTCTAGTCTGTATCTGTATGTATGCATATATGAAAGGTGGTTGCTGGGCATTAATCTGAGGCTCGTTTTCTAATTGTACGTACGTACGCAGGCCGACGTTCTGGCGGATCTACAAGGCCAAGGACGTGGAGGAGTTCAAGCCGGACCCCTAGCTGGCGACGCTCATGAACTGCCTGCTCTGGTTCTTTTATGGGCTCCCCATCGTCCACCCCAACAGCACCCTCGTCCTCACCATCAACGGCATCGGCCTCGTCATTGAGGGTGCCTACATCATCATCTTCATCATCTACGCGGCCAAGAACACAAGGGTACGTGCAACCCTCCCAATGCCTCCTCAATCCTCATCCGTCCCACTGTCTCTTTTCAGCTTTAGTTTCTGTACAGAAGATCCTCCAGCTCCTAACCCAAGCCATGTGCATGTGCTCTGCTGTGTGTGCAGTGGAAGATGCTGGGCGTGCTCGCCCTCGAGGCGGCGTTCGTGGCTGCCGTGGTGGCCGGCGTGCTCCTCGGTGCCCACACCCATGAGAAGCGCTCCATGATCGTAGGCATCCTCTGCGTCATCTTCGGCTCCATCATGTATGCCTCCCCGCTCACCATCATGGTACGTACACCATCCCAACTTAAGGGTCGTCGACCCGTGATCTTTGATAACCGCTTTAACTTGTTAGTTCAGGTTGGCTAATTAATTAATCTGCATTGTGCACGCATGGTGTGGTAATGATGCGTTTTCAAGAAAAATACCTGCCTATAATTTATTTTTAAAGTTCTAGTGGATGCTTTTGACAGACCTTAATTTGTTAAGTAGTACACCTTGTTTGTTGTTGATTCTGCCTGAAAATCTATGTCCATCTAAAAGATGCACCCACCTTTCACCTTTTAACGTTCGTGCCAAAACCCTGTTATAAAAAGTACGAATTGAGTTGTTCACCTCTCAAGCACCCAAGTTCTTCTACAATATGCTACATCATAATTTTTAATCAAAAAAGCCTAAGTTTTATTTCTACCTCAAAGGTAAACTTCCTTTACAGGGTGAATTACTAGCTCAGGCTAATTGCTAATTACGGATGCTTTTGCCAACTTATGAGTGTACTAATACAAATATAACTCAAAAAGTTAAGATGAAAGTAGTAATATTGTACTGCCTATTTGCAGGGTAAAGTGATCAGGACCAAGAGTGTGGAGTACATGCCATTCTTCCTGTCGCTGGTGAACTTCCTCAGTGGCTGCTGCTGGACGGCCTATGCGCTTATCAAGTTTGACATCTACATCACGGTTTGTACATACACATACACATTGGAAATAAGAAGTCGCAAACCCAGCCAAACATACAATCAAGAAATCCTCAGCGCGGATTGATCTAACGTTTATGTCCTCTTTAAATTCTGTGCAGATCCCCAATGCTCTCGGTACAATCTTTGGTCTCATCCAGCTGATCCTGTACTTCTACTACTACAGATCGACCCCCAAGAAGGGCAAGAATGTTGAACTGCCCACTGTCCTCACCAAAAACGCCATTACCAGCGGCATTGTCTCCGTCACCATAGAGAAATAAACGTGGCTTCGTTTTTTAGCCCTAATGATTTTGAGTTGTTAATACCGGATGATACTTCAACAACAACAAGTTGATGTTAATTAGTACTACTTTTTGTTAGCTAGTAGAGTCTGAGATCACCTTTAATTTCGTGAACCATTGTCGTCTGTCCGGGACTACTAGTGCAAATTACAAGTGTATATAAATACCAATCCAGCTGAGTTATCCCAGAGATATATTATGACACCATGTATGCTTGCCTGTTCTCAATCTGCTCCTACGTGATGATACGATTGAATTTTTAATTACAGCATGCGATGGCTTTGTTAAATTTTAAATTATTCAATATCCATGATGTGTTTGTATTATGTTTCGGGCAAGGTCCTATTTTGTTTTCTGCGCAAAAACACCCAATGGGCATCTTATTGGTGATGCAACTTTTGAACCCGGTGTGAGAAAAAAAGGAGAAGGACTTAACCTAATTACCGGTTTAGTTGGATGGCTCCTGCTCTTTTCCCGTGACGCTGCCTTGTTACCACATCGACAGGCAACGAGCAGCTCTGCAGCTTGGTCAAGTATGACGCTTTTTTCTGAATCTTGTAACATGTTAATTGTTTGTCATATATATTTCAAAGCAGTGTGTTTAATCGCATGGTGTCTACTGTATATATAGACACACTTCTTTGTCAAGAAAAAATAGTTGAGTATAGGAAGAGCTACGCTCAAATTAGATAGCCCACCAACTTGTGGCTCTAACTATTAAGACACCAGCCCTTTCTCACAAATTTTTATTAAGGGAAATAAAAATAACATCCAACTTGAAGCAACATCCAAACTAGCAGCCCAGGCTAGCTAAACACATCAACCATAGACTACATACTGTGTTTTAATATCCAAGAGCAAGGTTTTTTTATCAATTTATTTTCTTTGTATTCGAATGATCACGAGTCATCTAGCGATTATTACTATATGAATCTAGTTAGATTCTGTTTGATCAACGATAACTTATTATAATTTGTTAGGTTTTGTTCCTGGATCATCATTATGTCTACTAGAATTAGGAAACATGATTTTGGTGCTGCAAAACAAAGACTGGATCTTGAGGCTCGAACTCAAACAAGTGCCCTCGATAGATATTTAGTGAGCCTGCCAACTTGATTCGGAAAATCAAACTGCAGATGTTAATGTTGATGATGGTGGTGATGATAATACGATGGTGGTTGTGGAACATGATGCAGAAATTGATGTCTTGGAGATATGATATAGGACGAAGATATGATTGAAGATTATATTCCAAGAAATACTAGACAGATGGTCCTTTTTGGTAGAACATGAAGTTTGTTCATTGCTTTCCTATCACATTACAATTTGAGCATAATATCTGATATATGGTTAAATAAGGTACAAATAAAACAGACTGGAAACTATATAATAAACTGATAGTGTGCTTTAAGCATATTAATTCTTATGTTACGTGAATTGTTCGAAATTTTGGGCCACATTTTGGTTTCCGCCTGAAGCCCCAAATTTCTGGAGATGGCCCTGCTAAACAGCTGTTGGATGCAGCCGAAGACCGATAGCCTTATGTGAGTAGGTTTCTGGCCCCGCACAGCTCCAAACACTTCATTTGCCACCTGTTCAAAGAGACTTACTCCCCGCTGCAACAGATTTTTGTTTACCTCATTTCTCTACAAAGGAAATGAATAGTGAATCCAATATCCAATTAGTTTGATCACAACAACACATCATCCAGCAGATTTTCAGTGTGGGCCTGAAACACCATCATTTCGCGTGTCCCAGATAATCCGTGGAACTGCAGCAACCACAACTAGCACTAATTTTCCGGTCACTCCAGCAAACTTGTTTATCCAGGATTCCAGCAGTTATTAAATATCCATGGAAAGAAGAATAAAAGTGCATTTTGGCACAGTCAATATAAAGCGCATGAGGGGAGGAGAGGAACTGATGATCAATTGCATGAGGCCAAGGAGGTTGCCAATGTCACATGGGTTGCTAATCCTAGCGCCAAAGTAGTCGGGCACTGCGTCCTATACGAATGGACAATAAGATTCATGTCCCCTACTGTCCTCCAGGTGTGGACTTTGACGCCCATGGACCGAACTAATGGGTCTATGATGGGATTATACAGTGCCATGAAAATACATTAGCATGGTAGATTAGCAATTCTCTACAGAGGTACATGAACTTGGATGGTTTGCTTACCAGAAACAATGATGATTATGATGGTTGCTGGGTTTATGTCACGCGCAGAGTAACTTGATGGGGATGATATTGTGCTGGCTCCTGTAGTGACATCCATCTTCGTTAATGCAGATGAATCCTCGCCCTCGCCCGTTGCTCCACCCGCCCCTCCGGTAGCGCCGCACCACATCACCATCGTCGATTCCCTTTTCAGCCCGCGCTGCTTTTCGCGACCCTCACTAGCTCACCATGATGCAAAAGGAGTTTGACGCGTTGGAGCACAACATGACATCCGCACGTGGAAACTTGTGTCGCGCAGCCTCCCCATGCCAACGTCATCAGTGGGAAATGCGTGTTCCACCACAAGACCCGCCCTGACGGTTCCCTTGAGCGCTACAAAGCGTACATAGTAGTTTGTGGCTTTTGGCAGCGCGCCGCAGTTGACTTCGACACCTTTGCCCCAGTTGTTAAATCGGGTACGATTCGCGATGTTTTACAGCTTGCGGTGTCTCACACATGGCCCGTGCGTCATTTGGATGTTTCCAATGCATTCCTTGATGGTCATCTCATCGAGCAGGTGTTTTGCCAGCAGCCTACCGGATTCTTCAGAGCCACTTATCCGGATCATGTGTGTTTGCATTTTTGATCCATCTACGGGCTCAAGCATCCATGTGTGTTGTACTGGCTCATCGCCGCCTTCCTCCAATGGCTCGTGTTTCGATCAACCTGCTCTGACAGCATCATTGTTCATCTACCATCAGGGCGCTGCTACCGCCACGTCCCGCTTTACATCGATGACATCATCCTGGCGGCGTCCTCCATTGAGCTCCTTCATCAGCTCACTGCTCGTCTCCGATATGAGTTCAGCCTCAAGGATCTAGGCCTCTTCACTACTTCCTCGGCATCGACGTGGTACGACGCGCTGATGGGTTCTTTCTTCATCAGCAGCAATATGCTCATAAGCTTCTCGAGCACACGGGCATGCTTAACTACAAGCCTGCTGCCATGCCTGTCGAAGGCCAATATCTCTGCACTTGACGGATCGCCTGCACTGAATGCAGCGTTTTATCTCTCCATCGTTGATGTGTTGTAGTACTTGACGCTCACATGCCTGGACCTATAGTATGCCATGCAGTAGGTGTGTCTTCACATGCATGCTCCGCGTGACTCCCATTGGACCCTGGTGAAGCGGATTCTTCGTTATATGCGCGGCACCATATCACAAAATACCAAAAGCATGGCGTTTATATAAGAAGGCTAGTGCAAGTTAGATAGTAATCTTGATAAGTACACAAAATAAGAACCAATGACAGAGCTCATCATGGCGACCGATACCGCTGGAAGCATATGATTGCCAATTCCAACCACTCAGGTATCGCTTGCTCCAGAATCTCATCGGCGTCCATGACGACAATAGCTATTGCTTGTCCAGAGAAGGGGCTGCAAGGATTAGATGGATCATACTTAGTAGCAAAAGAGGGAAATAATCAAAGGTGAAAAGTTTAGCTTGAGGCACCAACCTTTGAATATTTTCAACTAAGAGCACTCTCACACAAAAGGTATCTCCTTTGGGGCCGCCGCTGACTGCTTGACCCTGGGTGGCCTGAAGTGCACTTATCCTATCCAAAAAAAATCATTGGGCCTTATTTTGTGGTAGGCATGGTCGGGCGTGTGCGAGGTCTCCTTAAGGAAATGGGCTTTTTTATGGAACGTACCAATTTTCCTTTACAGTGAATATATTTGAAGGAATAGTGTGACTTTTCCAGAGGCAAAATAGAACTGGAACACGCCTGGTACAGACACTAAACATAGGTATGAAGCCTAACAATGGGATCATGGTTCAAAAAGAAGATTCGTCACGTACGGTGGTCAATGTAGGTTCATATCTTAACATGGTTTGTGGGATCACAAAGTGAAACAAATGTATTTACCATTTGCCATTACTCACACGTATTCTGGCATCCTCTTTCAGTGGCACCAACCGCAACAGGCGGAAGGGTCATTTAACAGATAAGGCAAAAGAGAATATTAAGAACGACACCAAGAACACAAAATTCCGACTTACGCACCAGCCCAGGACCACTATGGAGACGACATACAAGGTCAGGTGATGTGAGAGTTCCACCCTTCGTCCGGTTTGTATGTAACCCACGAGCAAACATAGCACACAATGTAAAGCATGGCGCAAAATAGCAAGGCCAGGTGAACTGAGAGTTCCACTCTGTCCACGACCAGTAAGACATCTCCCGGAAAATAATGCATGGTAACGTAACACGGCAAAATGTAAATTAGCAACTCTTATTTCCGATACTCCTCTCTCTTCCCCCACAATAGTTTCAGAAATAAAATCAATCCATGTCTCCAGGACGTGGCTCACTGATGCTTCCCTCATAAGGTATTTTACAAACATCGCAAAGATCATATAATGTCATATATCTCCTTTGGCTCATCATACAAATGGAACTCTACCGTGGGTGGTGTTTTCTTAGGATAAAAATGAAATGTTTGCACAAAGGTATTAGTGAGTAGGAGGTATTGGTCGCACTTATCTTGGAGGAAGGGGATGATGCCAGCATTGTTCGCGAAAAAATAGATATCTTCATAAATTCCTGCCTCCTTCAAGAATGCGTCACTTGGCCACTCACATGTCCGAAGCTCCGCGACACGCGGAAGATTGTACTTGGTCTTCTACTTTAGAGTTTCCTCCGAATCACGGCTTGATGAGCCCCTTAACCACCTCCACATTGCTTTTCTTTTCTCTGAAAATTTCTGAAATATTTAGTGATTCAAAATAAAAGTGAACAAAACTCAACAAAATAGGCAGCAACTACACCCACAAGTGTCTAGAGGCCATATCATGCAAAAAAACTACTTTGGATCATATAAATTTGACATGCAAGCTCAAGAACATGGTCACCACAGCAGGAAAAATTTCCAGTATATGAAGCACTAGAACAAAACTAATTGGATTATTGTAGGAGTCGCATACCGAAGAACAATCCCCCAAAACAGTTTCAAAAACGGAGCTCCGAGCAAGGAGATCAAAACTAGCAGCAAGATGAGCAAGAACACAGGTTTGAGAAATGGTGTGATTTTTTCTGGAGGAAGACAAAGTGGATGGGTGGCTGAAATAAGTGAGGGGGCCTACATGGGCCCCAAAAGCCACCTAGGCATGTCTAGGGGGTGGGTGCGCCTGTGGGCTTGTGGCTCATAGGTGCACGCCCCTGGGGTGTGTTCAGTGAGAAAAAAAATCAAATATTCTAAAACAAATCATATAAAAATTTCAGGGCATTTGGAGAATTTTTGTTTCCTGATCATTTTTTTATGCACGAATAATTCAAAAAACTGTAAAATAATAGTATTTCTACTTTATTAATTCTAAATAACATAAAGTAAAAGGTGGGTATAGAAGGTTGTGTTTACTAAATTCATACATCTCGTGCCAGTCAAAAGTAATTCATTAATAATGTTGATCAAGTATTATTAACAAACTTCTTCCGAATGACATGAAACCGGAGAATCTTCGTATAGCACTAGGTTACCACAAGGGGATATGCATGTCCCAAACAATAAGAATATCATATTTCTTTTTGACAGTAGGAATAGGGAATTCAAAACCTCCAATGGTAATTGTTAAAATTTTCCAATAAAATGATACTATTCACTCGAGGTTGTTTCTTTGGAAAGTGTACCGTATGCTCATTACCATTGGCATGAAACGTGATATTGCCTTTCTTGCAATCAATAACAGCCCTGCAATATTCAAAAAGGGTCTACCTAGGATGAACGACATACAGGCATCCTCGGGTATATCAAGAATAATGTTGCACCCCGGCTCAGAGCAACCGGTTTACATTGCATTGCCAGCCCAGAGATCAAGTCTTCTGGCAACACACAACAACATGGTACAGAAACAACCGCTTTATTCATGCTAGCGGAAACATAAGTCTGATATTACATCGAGATAAGAGGCCAAGCGGCACACACGGTGTGGCTGAATTGTATGTACATTATGTAATGAACATGAATGGGCCTCGATCGCATAAACTACACGGCAATGGAATGACAACGAAGTGGAACTCCATAGCACAGCCGACGTGGACACGATCTAGACGCGGGAAGCTCTCCGATCCGATATGACTTGCCTAAAAGCTGGCATGGCACACCAGATCAGTACATTGAAATTACTTGCAAGCTCACAACAAACATAAGCACAATGACAAACAATATCATGACAATTAATCAGGTTAATGCAACGCAAGAATACTACTGATGCGGTGAAACCAATATGCGCACCGAGTCCCTCAGACACGCTTACTAGACGGGTTACCTCGTAACCGAACGATGATCATACCCGGATCACAACCGGAACCAATCACTTACGCTCATCACATGATCCCACAAATCATCATAAAACCAGTGCCAACAATAAAAACTTAGTGTGCAACATTAATTATAAATGTTGATCCATGGCGTGACTTACTCCCGAGTTGTGTCCATAACCGCGGACGCGGCTATTGATAGATTAAATACACTCTGTAGAGGTAGCGCACTTTACCCACGCCACAGAACCCATGGCCTCGCACTCCTATTCGGGTGGACCAACGGCATTCCGACAAAACCCTTCCCTTGCCATGACACTCTCCCCGCCACTCCGACCAACGCCCTCTTAGGGCTAAGTCATGGGTGGCCCGTGCCTACCAAAGGCATCAACGGCCACCGTCGTGGCAAAACGGTCCCAAACGGGGACAAGGTACCATCAAAACAAACGGGCACACAAGGTTATGTCTGCTTACCGGGCCATGGTAACGCACGCCCATAACCTTCTCTCATTGGAGGCACCGGCAAGAGGCACGACAAAGAACCGAATCAAGACCCTCCAAAGGTAAATGTGGTCGCACTGAGAAAACCCGATTCAGTGGCACCATGGCTTGATCAACGTTATATTCAAGTTGGATTATTATCATGTTTAACTTGAAAATAAAAATCACTCCAAGTCATACGATGCCATGATCATGCAACTATTCGATATGCAAAGCATGCAACTCACAAAAACGGATCAACCTTATCAAAATGACTTTCTTGCACTACTCATCATTAAACCTTACTGATTTTACTACACTGGTTATTATCATGCATCATTTTGGTTAACATATCATTTATATGAAAATCCAATTATCAAAAATAAACTACCATTACTTATCAAAGCACTTCTCTACTTGACCAAAATAGTTCATGCATTCAACCAGTAACTTAGACAAGCATTTCAAGCTTGAAAAAGTAACTAGCATTAATCCATATTTATTTAACTAATTTAAATGCATGAAAATAGATCATATTTAAGTAGGAAAATCATAGATATTGAAGTGACACCATCCAAATGTTGGTGTGGCTTGCCTTAGTGCAAAGTAGGTTCACACTCCTCCTGGATAGCTTTAAGACAAGTCTCTCCCTCTGAAAATATTTAAAAACAACAAAACAAAATATCAAGAACCATTATGAAAATCACCAGAAATTCTAGGCAGTAAGGAAAAAGCCACACTTTGTTGTGCTGCTAGAGCTTTCTGAAACAAACAAAATGCAAAAAGAATCAACTCATTTGGACTTATAGGCTAAAAGTTATCACTGGTCAAAGTTTGGGTCAAATATTTGAATTAATTTGAATAAAACAGAAAACCTGGGGGGGTGACGTCGATGGCGCAAAGCCAGAAGACGCCTCCACTCATACCGCTTCGGGTGCAAGTGGAGAGGCTGACAACGGGCCCCACCAGTCAGGAGAGACAGGGGGGACAGATCACGGCGGTGCTCCGCCGGAGCTCACACCAGCGAGAAGAGGATCTTGGGTGAAACCATAGGGATAGAAGTGAAGAGGGGGTCAATGCACACCTGTATGCACCCGTGGCTCGTCGAGGGATGACCGGAGCTGCTCGGAATCAAGCTCACAAGTGGCGGCGGCGGTCGGGACTTGCCGGAGAGGAAGAAGGCGATGGTGAGGGGCGGTTCCAAGGGCTCTACTGCTTCCAGGCGACACCAGTGGATCTCCAAAGATGTGCCCGAGGGGTCGGTTGAGCTCGAGGGGCTTTGGGGCAGGGTGGATGGGCTGCAGGGATCTCCGGCGAGCTCTGGTCAGGGACGGAGGCTAGAGGCCTTCCCGGGCGGGCTACGGATGTGCTACGTGTTCGTGGAGGTTGAGTGGTGCGGTGTGAGGCTTCGGAGCGAAGGGAGGGGCTCCATTTATAGCCGGAGGGGAAAGGGGGTATGTGGAACTGCCAGAGTTCTCTAGAAGACAGCAAGCAACAATGAAGGGCGCCAACGAGGAGGAGAAGGGCTTAGCGATCACGCGGGGAGCTGTCCACGCTCGCAGATGAGCATAGGAATTAGGAGGAAGAAGACAGGGGCACGAGTGCACTGTGGCTTTTGGCCGCGACGTGCTCGTTCTCGCTACGGTGTCTCCGACATCGGCGAGATCTAGGGATGGTTCAAGGGTGAAGAAACGAAGCTGGTGGCGCGGCGCGGCAGTCGTCGGTGAGCTCTGGCTCGAGCATGCGCCGAACAGAAGCACTGGCGCGTCGCAGAGCGCGTCGAACGCATGCCAGAGCCCGTGTCCACACGCGGTCACCACGTTGGCATGGTCAAAACGACGCCCACGCTCGGCCAAACCTTGTCTGGGCTCCTGTTCGTGAAGTGTTTAGTCTAGGGAGGGTGAGAACTCACTGCTAGGATGACCAGATGTGACTCGAGCTTGCTGGCAAGTTTCTGGACAGAAACTTGGTCGCCAAGTTTGGAGGGCTTCTAGAAGGCCATTAGGGCTGATCTCTTGGGGTTAAGATTTACTTAGGAGGTTAAAGAGGCTCAAGAAAAACCAGCTCCAAAGGATCAAGGAAAATTACACTTGCTGTACAAAGTGCATTTTTTGGCTAGAAGGGAAATGATTTTCTATAGCAAAAATATTACAAAAAGTCATGCAATATTTTTGCTCAGGGAGGTGGGCCATGGTTCAAAGAATATTCAGGAATTATCTCAAGATTTTTGGAGCAATAAAAATGAGGGTTCTTTTGGAGCACTAGTTTCTGAAATGAGTTTCAGAAGGGAAAATGAATATTTTTCTTTTATGAAAAATATTCATTGGGACATTTGGGGGGTTTTCAAAGAAATGAGGTTGAATGAGAGGTAGATAGGTCACTTGGGTGAAAGTCAAGGGCAAGACCAAGTGATAAGTCCAGTTGAATTGATTCCAAAAACTCAAATCCAAAGTAAAGGCAAATCAAGTCCGGAAAAAGAGAGAAGGCAAAATCCAGTCTGTCACAAATAACAAAGTCCGTTAAGATAGTAACATTTGAAACTACGACAGGTACATCTTCACTAATACCGATGGGTATGGAAGCTGATTTATCAGCTATTTGCAAAGAGATTTCAGTTGGTGTCAACTTATTCAAATCAAGTCTATCATATAAAGAGAAAGGCATAACACTAATACCGGCTCCTAGATCACATAGAGCAGTTCTAACATAGTTTCTTTTACTGGAGCATGCTATAGTTGGTATTCTTGGATCTCCTAGTTTCTTGGGTATTCCACCCTTAAATGTATAATTTGCAAGCATGTTGGAAATTTCATCTTCCGTTATCTTTCTTTTGTTAGTAACGATATCTTTGATATACTTAGCATAAGGAGACATTTTAAGAATATGAGTCAAACGCAAACATAACAAGATAGGTCTATGCATTTGAACAAAGCGCTCAAATTCCTCATCAGCTTTATTCTTTGAAGCATTATGAAGAAAGGGCATAGGTTTTTGAACCCATGGTTCTCTTTCTTTACCATGTTTCCTAGCAATGAAGTCTCTTTTATCATATGTTTTATTTTTAGGTTGTGGGTTATCAAGATCAACAGCAGGTTCTATCTCGACATCATTATCATTGCTTGTTTTAGCATCAACATGAACATCATCATTATCATTATTACTAGGTTCATGTTCATCACCAGATTGTGTTTCGGCATCAGAAATAGAAATATCATTTGGATTCTAATGTGTGTCTACAATAGGTTCACTAGAAGAATGCAAAGTCCTATCATCATTCTTTTTCATTTTATTACTAGGAGGACTAGGTGCATCAGTATTAATTGTTTGAGAGTTTTGTTCAATTCTTTTTGGATGGCCTTTAGGATACAAAGGTTCTTGAGTCATTTTTACCACCTCTAGTCATAACTCTAACAACATGATCATTCTTTTTATTTTTCATCTCATTAAGCAAATCATTTTGTTCCTTGAGACATTGCTCTACCTGGGTTTTTACCATGGAAGCATGTTTACTAACAACCTTAAGATCATTAACAGTTCTAAACATATAGTCACTCAAGTGTTTAAGCATATAGGCATTACCTTTCAATTGTCTACTAACATATGCATTGAAATTTTCTTGTTTAACAATAAAGTTATCAAATTCATCCAAGTATTGACTAGCAGATTTAGTATAAGGAATACCACCTTCACCAAATCTATAGAGAGAATTTTCTCTACTACCTGTGTCGGGTTTTAAGACCATCTATTTATTCAATAGGTGGTAAATTCTTAACATCTTTAGGTTCAATACCTTTTATTTCATAGATATCTTTGCCTCTTCCATATCTTCGGGACTGAGAAATGGAATACCCCTCTTCTTAGGAATTGGCTCAGACGGTGGTTCAGGAAGAGTCCAATCATTATCAATATCCAATATATTATTCAATAGTTCTTCAGCTTGTTCAACAGTTCGTTCCCTAATAACACAACCAGCACAACTATCTAGGTGCTCCCTAGAAGCATTGGTTAGTTCATTCTAAAAGTTATGAAGTATTTCAGTTTTTTGAGAGGATGATCAGGCAAAGCATTAACTAATTGGAGAAACCACCCCCAAGCTTGTGGGAGACTCTCTTCTTCAATTTGCACAAAGTTAATTATTTCCTTTATAGGGTCTTTTTTCTTATGAGCAGGAAAATATTTTTTAGAGAAGTAATATATCATGTCCTGAGGACTACGCACACAACTAGGACTAAGAGAATTAAACCATATCTTCGCATCATGCTACTTCTTGAGATTGCGTTGGTTTTTCCCTTCAAGAGGAAAGGGTGATGCAGCAAATTAGAGATAAGTATTTCCCTCGGTTAAGAACCAAGGTATCAATCCAGTAGGAGATGCAAGCAAGTCTCCAATCTATGCACCTGCACAAAAAATCAAACATTTGCACCCAGTGCGATAAAGGGGTTGTCAATCCCTTCACTGTCACTTGCAAAGGCGTGAGGTGCGGGACAGGATTCAATGATTGGATGCTCAATTTTGCTTGTATCGATTTCACCTCTTCCATCACTGCGAACATGGATATCCTTGGTGTGATGAAGAATAGGCACTATATTTCTGCTCTGAACCAGCAAATCAATTCAGTATGAAATTGTCCAGGGCAAAACATGACTGTATCAAATTGTCCAGTGCAAAACATGACAGATGCTAAGCAGAAGAGACGTGTTTAAACCAAAAATACCAGGTGGGATATATGTTTACTAGCTGCTTGATATTTGTGCAGACAGAGATATCTGCCCGCTGCTATTTGGCAAAAAAACAAAGTGACTGCAATTTTGGTTGAACTGCACAAGAGAATAGTATAGTCACTGCATGCAGTGCCATTTGAAAATAGACAGAGAAACATTGGATAGTCACTTCATGGACTTCAGAAAAGTAATACTGTACTATTTATTGGCCAACACTAGGTGCTTCATTGCTTTGGTCTAATTATACAATTGGCATCATTTTGCCTAAGTTAAAGTTTTTATTCTGAAAATAGTATCGTCGTGTGCTCGAGAAAAGACCAAATCATATTGAAGTGGATATTCCTCCATCATGTGTGGTTCATTCTCATGGTTCCAGCTGTTGGTGAAACCACTTACGTTTGCAAGAGGAATTGTAGACTTCGCAAACAAATTTGTCTTTCAATTTGTATTGAATCACTAGTGCAGAACCGGGCTATAGCCCCAATTCGTAAGGGCCTTTAGTGCTGGTTCTGTAACCGGCACTAAAGGGTGGGGACTAAAGGTCCCCCCCCCATTTAGTACCGGTTCAGCACGAACCGCCGCTAAAGGGCCACCACGTGGCACGAGCCAGGGCCGGGTGTGGGTAAACCTTTAGTACCGGTTGGTGTTACCAACCAGTACTAAAATGTTTGGGGGGTTTTGGTTTTATTATTTATTTTTCCTTTCATTTTGTGTTTTCCATTTAATTCTTTTTCGTTTGCTGGTATTTTACGATACTACATATTGTACACGTTATGCATATATATAAATGGAATTTCTCGTAGAACCGATCATATATATACCATATTACGATATTATGATACTACCATATATATATTATCGTATGTCTCACAACCACACCATTATTCACACATACACATGCATATATATATATATACAGTTTTTCCTACATGTTGCCTTCAGATCTAGTGGCATTTGCCTTGGTGCCTTCGAAGCACGATGAAAATTGGGAGTGGTTCATTGGGGCGGTAGCGCGTAGTAGAATTCCCCTTTGGGATCTATGACCTGGTCGAGAAAAAATACCGCTATTTCCTCTTGTAGTGCTCGTATGCGCTCCACTGGTAGGAGCTCCTCCCGCACCGATTCAAACTATTAAGAAGGAGATCAATATGCATGTGTATTAGTTATGTGACTAGATATCGATAATGACGTATAAATTGTGAATATTGTTCTATCAAACACGCGTACCCATAGCTGTCTATCAGTTTTGGTCTTTTCAGACGTCATCATGCGAATGTTCTCCAAAACGTAGTATGCACACAAATCAGTCCCCGGCGCCTGCTTGAGGTCCTTTACGAGAATAGAATTTAATCAGATAATAATTAATCAAGCATGATAATTAATGGTATTAAAACTACAATTAAAGAGATGCATGGTAGGTAGCCAGCTAGTACTACTTAATTAATTATACCTTGGGTCGAAACAAATACAGCTTTTCTTTCCATTCGCCTGGAACCTCATTCCTGAACTTTGCCCAAGCCCTGCCCGCCGGCAAAGAAAATGAATAAACGAGTTATTAAATAGTTAATATTAGGAACTGACGAACTAAAGAGGCCGACATGTAGTTAATAATGATTGAAATTACATGTCGACTATCCCCTTCACGATTGTGTAGTCTTTCTTATTTTGAAGTAGTGAGTCCAGTTCTTCAACTGTTCCTTCGTCAACTTTAATGATTAACAAGATCCAATGGAAACTGCATGCACACATGTTTGCATGTCTTAATTAAGCTGGCATGTGCATAACACTGATCAACTACCCTAAACCCTGTACACTTAATTATTAACATCTAGCTAGCTAGTAAGTAAAAACAAAATTTGTAGTACAAGATAGTGTGACTCACGTGTAGTTGTAAGGAAGTAGTATATCTTCATTGGTATTGAGGCGCTTCAAGAAGTCTAGCATGTTTTTCTCTACATCTGCTAGATACCATTTATATGTCCATGTCTTTTCATTAACGGTATTTGGGTCAATGAACCAATGCCATAACGTCCAACTTTTTTCATTTCATACATCTTCATCCTGCATAATACCACAAAAAAGAATATAGTGAGGATAATTACAGGTAATGATCGATCAATGAGCACTACAGCTAGCTTGAGACTTGAATTACAGAAAGAAATCACATACAGACAATAGCAACTGACGAGGGATTTGTCGAGTGCGTCTTGATTGAATAGATGAAATAGTTCTGAACAATCAATGGACAAAGCTAGCTTATTGAAGTAATACTCTTCCTTGACTTTCACCATGAGGCCCTCTCAACTGTTACTCTTGGTAATTTTCATGTACCAACCATGCAATTCATACATTCTCGTTGGGAGGTTCTTGACCTCCTCACCAAAGGTTGGCCGCGGACATATTTCCGTTTTATGTCCTGCTCTTTAAGCTTAGGCATGGGCTCAATCTCGAGGAGTTGTCCAACAGTGATACTGAGCATTTCAGCATTACGTCTATGCTCGTTGGTTATTACCAGTTGACCGGCGCCGGTACTCTCATGTGTTGGTACAACAAGCGGGGGGATCGATTGCGCCGCCTGTTCTCCTAGCTGGGGAATGGTTCTCCCGCATTTTTTGCCAGCTGCTTGGCTCGAGCTCGATCTCGACCCCTTTTGTCGTGCTCGATGTGCTTTCCAGATTTGGCACTCATATTCTGAGTCAACAGGCTTGGGAGCTGGTGCTCGCGCCATACGAATAAAGTGGTCAATCTTATCCTCGGGCAATTTCTCCCTTGGCGGCGGTGGCAGTTTTGGTCCGAAATGGGCGTCCACTTGGGCCTTCACTATGTCTTCATTTTTATCCTTGGTCATGTCGTAAGGCCTCTGCGGAAGAGGCGCGAGGCTTTTTGGACCATATTGAAATCACTTGCCTCCGCCTGTACCTCCTGTACTACCTCGACTTGTAGCCCTATGCACCCTAGCTGCGGCGGCTCTCTTCTGCGATTGCTGAGGCAGCGGAGACGCCTGATGCAGTGTCGGACTTGGAGGAGGAGTGGCACGCGTTGGTGGTCTTGGAGGAGGAGGAGTGGCATCACGCGTTGGCTGAGTTGAAGCAGGAGGAGTGAACTCACGTGTTGGCTGAGTTGAAGCAGGAGGAGTGGCCTCACGCGTTGGAGGAGCGTGAGTCGTCTGCTCCTCGTCACCTCCTAGAATTTCAAGCTCTAGCTGACGCGATGTTGGTGGCCTTTGAAAGATGATGCAATCCTTTCTCCATAGGATGATACGATGTATGGCCTCTCCTAGTGTGTGCTCCTCGTCACCTCCAGGAATGTCAAGCTGTAGCCCCGAGTATTGGTCCACCACCTCATCAACTACGACACGTGCATAGCCGGCTGGAATCGTTCTACAATGGTAGGTTGCTCCGGGGGGATTTATATAAGCAATGGCGTCCGCCGCCTTCACGGATATGTTCTTTATTTTGAGTGTAGCTCACTATTAGTGTTCTCCATGATGTCATCCACAGGGTATCTATCCAGCAGTGCGTCGCCCGGGGCGGAACCTATGCTGCTTCTCGGCATGGATGGGATGGTGCTATCCAATGCTGGATCATCCGCTAGCTGCGGCCGCTGCTGAGACCCCCTTTCCTGGCTACGCGAGTCGATCTGCAGCTGCTCCCTCTGCAATTTGAGTGCCAAGTGCGTGTGTGCTGATTCTAGGCCTTGAAGGTGTTCTGCTTCCTGCTTCCTCTGCTCGTCCTCCAGCTTCTTCTTCTTCTCCTCCTCCATCTTCCTTCTCGCACGGCTTCTGTAGTCGGTGTTCCACTCAGAAAAACCCCTTATACTACGGAACAACGCCCTTGCCTCGTGTTCTTCTCGGGTGTTCAGGATCTCTCAGGGCGCGCATAAGCTCGTCTTTCTCTCTGTTGGGCGTGAACACCCTGTTTTGAGCTTCTTCTATTGCTTCAACTAACTTATCATCGGCTCCTTTAAGGCATGCCTTCTTCGAAACCTCGCCTATCTTCGGGTCCAACACCCCCCCATGCGCATAGAACCAAGTTCTGCACCTAGGGGGCAAGCTCAATGTAACTGGAGTGACCTGTGCAGCCGGCATCTCCTGTTCAGACTTATCCCACTTAGGCATTGCCACCGCATAGCCACCTGGCCCCAGCCTATGGAATTGCTGCTTCTTGCGGCATTGGCCTTGTTTTTTCTGGACCGTTCCTTAGATAATTCTGGTTCCTTGAATTTCACGAAATCGTCCCACTGTTCTCTTTGGTTCTCCATTGTTCCCTTGAATTCTGGAGTCTTCTTTCCTGCTTTGACGTAGTTATTCCATACAGTTTTTTTGTGGTTGTTGAATGCAATTGCCATCTTCCTAAGAGCAGCGTCCTTGACTTTCTCCACATCTGCAGCTATGAAATGATCTGGTAGGTGAAATGTTCCATGAGATCTTCCCAAAGCACTTTTTTGCTCTGTCGTCGACAAAAGTAAGATCTGGACGGGGCTTTGATGGCTCTTTCCATTCTTGAAGGGAGATCGGGAGTTTGTCCTTCACAAGAACTCCGCACTGACGAACGAACTTGTTCGCAATGTTCTTAGGCGCTATTGGTTCGCCATTAGTTTTGATGGCATCAATGTTGTACTTTACGCCGTCCTTCAACTTTTTGCCCGGGCCTCGCACTCTGCCTGTAGAAGATTTGCTCGATCCGGAGGGCTGAAAGAAGAAAGATCGATTCGTTAATATATCTTCAAATCATTTAAAACATGTGATGATCACCAGATGCCTGCTTATATAAATATACCTCGCCGGTCTCTGTTTTATCAAATCAACATTTTCTTCGCCATCATAATCATTAATTTCTTCGCCATCATAATCAAAGTCGTCGTCCATGACTTCATCAATTCGGTCCTCGCGATCGAATATCATATCATCACCCTCCCCGGTATTGTTCAGATATTGGGAGTCATCATCTTCTTCATTTCGATCATCTGGCGCGCGAGGGGAGCGTATGATCTCGAACAGGGCCTCTTCTCCCTCTCTGCCGGTATTGTCCTCCATGGCTTTTATTTAACAAATCCAGAAGAAATATAAAACAATTTAGTATTCAAATTACAATATGCATGCATGCAATCAATAAGAGGAAATCCTGAATCATATTACATAATATGCATCGTCTTGAATAATATATAATCTCGAATACATCATCTCGAATATTATATATCGAATACATCACTAGCTAGCTAGCTAAAAAAGATCGAATACTACATAATAATCTAGGCCACTCGCGGTTCCTGAGGCGCGGGCGGTGGACACCCAAAGAGATGGAACCATCACAGGATCATAGCTCTGGTCATCTCCCCAAAGACTCTGCCAGGTATTGGAGAACCTGACGTCCATAGCAGCCATTTAGCGACGGACGTCCCTGACACGGCGATGCACCACCTCCGGCGGGGCCGGCTCCCTCCGCACCGAAAGTGTCCCACGGGAATGCCACCAAAGGAGCTCAAGGTCGACGACGGGACCCGGGTTCCTCACCAAGCGGTGAGCCTCTGAAGGTAGCACCTCCCAGTGCCAGCCCGGCGGAGCCGAGTCCAGGACATGGTTCCTCTGAAGCAGGACGTCGTCGCGAACGGGTGGACGGCGAGGATGCGGGCCGGGCATCGTCGAGAACAAATATTATACGCCGCAAAAGTAACATTTTTTAAATGATTGATTTGTGATTTCTTATATGCAAATTCTAAATTTGTATAACTAAAATTAGAAGAAACTAAAAACTAGCATTTCTATAACATTTCTATAATAATTAGAAATTACTTTAATTCATCTAGCTAAAACTAACATTTCTAAAATTTCAGACATTTCTATAACATTTCTATAACATTTCTAACATTTCTATATACTATTTGACATTAATATAATCTAATTAATTAATTCATCTCAAACTTTGTATGAAAAACAGAAAAAAACGAAAAAACTAAAACTAAAAATAGAAAAAATGTGTGTGTGTGCGTGCGTGTAGTGTGAGTGTGTGTGTGCGCGTGTAGAATGTGTGTGTGCACGCGCGCGGCCGGCCGTGGCGGCGGCGCAGTGGATTGGAGGGAGGAGAGGCCGGGGGAGGGGCTCACAGCATGCGCGGGCGAGGTCGAGGTGACGGCGATGGCGAGGTCCAGGCGACGGCGACGGCGAGGCGAGGTCGATACAAGGCGAGGCGACGGCGAGGCGAGGGGACGGCGACGGGGACGGTGATGGCGCGGGACGGGGCAACGACACGACGGGGACGGCGACGACGGGGACGGCGATGGCGTGGGATGGGGGCGGCGACGGTGCGGGGCGGGGGCGGCGACGGCGCGGGACGGGGCGGCAGCAGAGAGAAGTGGGAGATGAGAAACTGATTTTTTTTTTCAATTTTTTTATATAGGTGGCACCTTTACTACCGGTTGTAGCCACTAACCGGTACTAAAGGCATGTTTTGGCCAGGCGAAGCGGGAAGTGCACCCCCTTTAGTATCGGGTGGTGGCTACAGCCGGTACTAAAGCCCTCCCCCCTTTTTTAGTACCGGTTGTAGCCACGACCCGGTACTTAAGGGGGTGCGCTGGCGCAGGTACGGTGCAGGCAAGTTTAGTCCCACCTCGCTAGTTGTGAGGCGCCTGCACCTGTTTAAAAGCCCCGGCGCGGCTGCTCTATCGAACTCCTCTCTATAGCAGGCTTCTGGGCCTAACTTTGCCTCTCTGCCCTGTGGGCCTACTGGGCCCTGCGGGCCTGCATCCTGGCCCAACTACAGGTTGGGTTACTAGTCGTATGCAGGCCGTTGTGGCCTAGTAGGTGGGCTTTTTTATTTAGTTTTTGTTTCAATAAAAAATTAGTTTTTTTTTATTTTCTACTTTATTTGTTTCTGAATATTTTTTCTATAGTTACAAAAAATTACAAACTTTTTATTAGTGCCAGTACTTTTCAAATTTGAATAGTTTAAATTTGAATTATTTGACGAACTAATTTGTAGAAGAAGTGCATCCAGTTTTTGCACATAAAATTTCTTCGCATTTCAAATACCAAAACACATAAGTACCCTAACTATTACAAAGATTCCCTCCGGTTTGTTCGAGGCAGCTCTTTCAAGATATATAAGTCCGGAAAGTCACTACAGAAGAAAGTGATGACAGTGAAGCCTATCACATCCCAGACTGGGATCTTTGGATGTGAAACTTTTTCTTCGCGTGTGTCCCTTTGCGCCGTAACCATGGACAATCTTCATCATTTAATTGGATGCTCGGATCAATATTCACTCTGAATGAAGCAATTTCATCAAACTTTTCATAATCTTCTGACATGTCTGTCTTGTCATCCACTCCCACGATGTTTTTTTCCCTGAAAGAACTATGTGGCGCTTTGGCTCATCGTATGATGCATTCGCTTCCTTATCTTTTCTTTTTCTCGGCCTGGTAGACATGTCTTTCACATAGAAAACCTGCGCCACATCATTGGCTAGGACGAATGGTTCGTCTTCATACGCAAGATTGTTGAGATCAACTGTTGTCATTCCGTACTGCGGGTCTTCCGTTACCCCGCCTCGTGTCATATTGACCCATTTGCACCAAAACAAAGAACCTTCAAACCACCTCCATAGTTAAGTTCCCATATGTCCTCTATGTAACCATAATAAGTTTCCTTTCCCGTCTTGGTTGTTGCATCAAAGCGGACACCACTGTTTTGGTTGGTGCTCTTCTTATCTTGGGCGATCGTGTAAAATGTATTCCCATTTATCTCGTACCCTTTGAAAGTCATTACTTTCGAAGATGGTAACTAGGATAGCAAGTACAAGTCATCTTCAATATCGCCATCATGCAAGGCACGTTGCTGCAACCAACCGGCGAAAGTCCTCGTTTGTTCACGTGTAATCCAGTCGTCAGACTGCTCCGGGTGTTTGTAGTGTAAAAAATTCTTGTGTTCCTCCATATACGAAGCCACCAAGGCGGAATTCTGTAGAACTGTGTAGTGTGCTTCAGTGAGAGAATGCCCGTCCATACGTATTATTTGATCCCCTCCTAGCGTGCCTTTTCCATCCAGTCTGCCGTTATGCCACGATTCAGGAACACCAATCGGCTTAAGGTCGGGAATAGAGTCAATACAAACTCAATGACCTCCTAATTTTCATGGCCCTTCGAGATGCTTCCTTCTGTCCTAGCACGGCTATAAACATATTTCTTCAAGAATCCCATGAACCTCTTAAAGGGGAACATATTGTGTAGAAATACAGGAACCAAATCGTTAATCTCTTCGCAAAGGTGAACTAGGATGTGCGTCATGATGTTGAAGAAGAATTCAAAACTGACAAGAAATTGCACCAAATCATTCTGTAACCTTGGTATGATTTCGAGATCGATTACCTTCTGAGAGATTCCATTGAGGAATGCACATAGCTTCACAATGGCTAATCGAACATTTTCCGGTAGAAGCCCCCTCAATGCAACGGGAAGTAGTTGCGTCATAATCACGTGGCAATCATGAGACTTTAGGTTCAGGACTTTTTCTCTGCCATATTTATTATTCCCTTTATATTCGACGAGAAGCCAGACGGTTCCTTCATACCGAGCAGGCATTCAAAGAAGATTTCCTTCTCTTCTTTGGTAAGAGCATACCTGGCATGACCCTGATGTATGTTGTCTTTTCCGTGCATACGTTGTTGGTCCTCCCGTGCCTCCGGTGTATCTTTTGTCTTCCCATACACGCCCAAGAAGCCAAGCAGGGTCATGCAAAGTTTCTTTGTCACGTGCATTACGTCGATTGCGGAGCGGACCTCTAGGTCTTTCCAATAGGGCAGATCCCAAAATATAGATTTCTTCTTCCACATGGGTGCGCGTCCTTAAGCGTCCTTCGGAACAGGTTGTTCGCCAGGACCCTTTCCAAAGATTACCTTCAAATCCTTGACCATATCATGTACATCAGCACCAGTACGGTGGCGAGGCTTCGTCCGGTGATCCGCCTCACCTTTGAAATGCTTGCCTTTCTTTCTTACGGGATGCCTGCTCGGAAGAAATCGACGATGTCCCAGGTACACATTCTTCCTACAACTATCCAAATATATACTGTCGGTATCATCCAAACAGTGCGTGCATCCGCGGTATCCCTTGTTTGTCTGTCCTGAAAGGTTACTGAGAGCAGGCCAATCATTGATGGTCACGAACAGCAACGCCTTTAGGTCAAATTCTTCCTGTTTGTGCTCATCCCACGCACGTACACCTTTTCCATTCCACAGCTGTAATAGTTCTTCAACTAATGGCCTTAGGTACACATCAATGTCGTTGCCGGGTTGCTTAGGGCCTTGGATGAGCACTGCATCATAATGAACTTCCGCTTCATGCACAACCAAGGAGGAAGGTTATACAAACATAGAGTCACAGGCCACGTGCTATGGTTGCTGCTCTGCTCCCCAAAAGGATTAATGCCATCTGCGCTTAGACCAAACCATACGTTCCTTGGGTCACCTGCAAACTCCTCCCTGTACTTTCTCTCGATTTTTCTCCACTGCGACCCGTCAGCGGGTACTCTCAACTTTCCTGCTTTCTTACGGTCTTCTCCGTGCCATCGCATCGCCTTGGCATGCTCTTTGTTTTGGAACAAACGTTTCAACCGTGGTATTATAGGAGCATACCACATCACCTTGGCAGGAATCTTCTTCCTGGGGCGCTCGCCCTCGACATCACCAGGGTCATCGCGGCTGATCTTATAGCGCAATGCACCGCATACCGGGCACGCGTTCAAATCCTCGTACTCACCGCGGTAGAGGATGCAGTCATTAGGGCATGCATGTATCTTCTGCACCTCTAACCCTAGAGGGCAGACAACCTTCTTTGCTTCGTACGTACTCTCGGGCAATTCGTTGTCCTTTGGAAGCATATTCTTTATCATTACCAGCAACTTTCCAAATCCCTTGTCAGATACACCATTCTCTGTCTTCCATTGCAACAATTCCAGTGTGGTGCCCAGCTTTTCTTGTCACCTTCGCAATTCGGGTACAACAATTTCTTGTGATCCTCTAACATGCGCTGCAACTTCTTCTTCTCCTTTTCACTTGCGCAGTTTCTCTTTGCATCGGCAATGGCCCGACCTAGATCATCAGCGGGCTCATATGATGCCTCTTCTTCAGCTTCTTCCCGCATGGCCGGCTCAGCTTCTTCCCCCATTGTTGTATCATCGTATTCAGGGAACCCATGGCCAGGATAGCTATTGTCATCCTCTTCTTCTTCATTGTCTTCCATCATAACCCCTCTTTCTCCGTGCTTGGTCCAAACATTATAGTGGGGCATGAAACCGGACTCAAACAGGTGGACGTGAATGGTTCTTGAGTTAGAGTAATTGTGATCATTCTTACAGCCAGCACATGGACAAGGCATAAAACCATCCGCCCGCTTGTTTGCCTGAGCCGCAATCAGAAAAGTATGCACGCCATCAACGAACTGGGGAGAGCATCGGTCATCGTACATCCATTGCCAGCGCATCTTCATTACACACCACCGAATAGACCAAATTAATACAAGTTCATACATAAAGTTCATACAACACTTAAATGCAACATACAAATAACTCTCTAGCTAAAGCATTTAAATGCAACAACAAATGCGATCAAGATCGCAACTAAGGTAACAATTGATCCAACAGCATAATGATACCAAGCCTCACTATCAATGGCATATTTTCTAATCTTTCTAATCTTCAACCGCATTTTCTCCATCTTGATCTTGTGATCATCGACGACATCGGCAACATGCAACTCCAATTCCATCTTCTCCCCCTCAATTCTTTTCAATTTTTCTTTCAAATACTCGTTTTCTCTTTCAACTAAATTTAACCTCTCGACAATAGGGTCGGTTGGAATTTCCGGTTCACATACCTCCTAGATAAAAATATCTATGTCAACTTGATGGGCATAATTTGTCATAAACACGAAATGCAACAAATAGTTTTAAAAGAGAATATACCACATCCGAATCATAACACGGACGGGGGCCGACGGGGACGGATATCAAAACCATGGCACTATGTATAACAAACAACATACGGGTAAGATAATTATACAAGTAACTATATATCTAAATCACACAAACATGATTTTTTATATAAAAAAGATAAGAACAAGAGGCTCACCACAAGGTGGTGCCGGCGACGGGTCGGTGCGGACGATCGACGGTGGTTACGACCGAGACGGGAACGCACTAAGTAAACCACACCTACATATGCAAACTAAGAGTTATTTTAAGCTCAAATTGCGTATAAATCAAATAAACTACCACATATAATTCCTCCCAAATTACTAAAACCCACAAATTAATCACTATATAAAACATTGCAAGAGCTAATCTAGGATGGGGGCCTTCAAATCTTTGTGATCACTTGAATGGATGGGGGCCTTCAAATCTTGACAAATTTTGGGAAAAATCTGCGATGAGCTCGAGGGGAGAAGAGAGGAAGAACGGAGATGACGAGAGGGGAAAGGGGAAAGAACAGAGCGAGTTGGACGAAAGGTATATATGTAGGATGACATATAGTACTGGTTCGTGGCAAGAACCGGTGCTACAGGTGCTGGACGGGCCCCAGTCTGACAACATCCTGCCAACACACCCTTTAGTACCAGTTCGTGGCACGAACCGGTGCTAAAGGTTCCACACGAACCGGCACTAAGAGCGGCCCGCCTAGCCGTTGGAACCGGCACTAATGGTCATATTAGTGTCGGCTCAATTTCAAACCGGGACTAATGAGCTGCACATTAGACCCTTTTTCTACTAGTGAATGTTGGCCAAGAGAAGCATCCATGTTAGTAGGAAGAACAAATATTTTTTCTAGATCTTTGCTTTTGGAGATATATATTTGTATATGATCTGTGAATCATTGAGATGCATTAACATGTTGATCTTATGTATGGGAATCGTATTAGTTGGTTTTGAATTTGGGCTACTAATGTGAACATATTACAATGGCAGGTCTATGAGTGTGGTGTGAACATTTCGAGCGGATCGGCTCTTACTGTTGTGCACAATATGATGCTTATTTTTGTGTTCTCAGTGTTTATAAATTACTAACAGTTCCTTATTTATGTTCGCTTAGTGTTTACAAGTTACTGATCGATCACTAGCTAGGCTACTAATGCGCTCCTGGCAGTTTTAGTTGTGACGCAAGATCCGACGTGGCAATTTTGAATAAAAAATGCCTACCTCTTAAGAAACCGACAAGCTCCTCTGAAGAAAATGCCATGCGAATATGAAGAAACTGCCAGCAAAAACGTTCGCTGGGAGAATCAGCTAATGCGATCGTACACGTACACCATCCGACCTACTCGATCCTACACGTACACTATCCGACGTACTCGATCCTACACGGGTAAATAGCAGATCACGCACGTACTACCTATTTTCCTGTTTGCATGGCTCAATTCAAAAAACGACCTACTCGATCCTACACGAATAAATAGCAGATCGCACACATACTACCTCCTTTCCGGTATGCAGGGCTTAATTCAAAAATCTCACCAACCTGCTTATGCATTGAATTCCGTTGACCGCGATGACCGTCGCATTTCCCGCAACATGCTGGTTCACCTACCTTCCGCCGGACGTGGATCCTCTGACTTTGTAATCCCTGCCATACCCAACCATTGAGTCACTAACAAGTGGACCCCATGCTCTGTGGGACCCATGTGTCAGTGACTCAAAGGTAGGCTAGGCCACGGCAGGGGATCATCGTCCCCTTTCACCTATAAGTACTGTTTCTCGACCTTCTCTGGTGGCACCATCACCCAACTCACCCTATCCTCATAGGCCCCCACCGGCCCGACGTCAGTCGCCACTTATCCTCGCTCTCGCCACGTCCACCATGCCCCCGCCCGTCCGCGATAGGCGACGCCGGAGATGGTCACCGCCGGAACTAGTGTTCGGTTTTTCACCGGAAGGAGGCATTCTATCGGTCTTTAGATGGCAATGCGGAGTATGAGGAGTTGTTGAAGCGCGATCGCCTGGCGGAGGAGCAGCGTATCCCCAATTTGCATCGCCAGCGGGACATGGACTAGCAGCGCACCGACGCTCTGAGTCGCGAGCAGAGCTCCCGCAACTGGGCCAACTATGTGGAGGCCGGCGCCCGGCAAGTAGCCCTGGAGGCTGTCGGGCATGCACGCATTTGCAATGCCGAATTTTACTACCAGCTCATCAAGTGGGTGTTCCGCTTAGAAGCCGAAGCTTCATTGGACCACGCCGGCATGGAAAGGGTCAGTGGGCACGAGCAACGCGCCCTATCGCACATCTGGCAAGTCCGAGGCGAGGCGGAGGATGTCGGTGCCGGCGTTTAGCATGTACCGCAGATGGCGGCCGGCATCATCTAGTTAGCTAAGAGTAAGTTAATACTTGTACACTACTAGAGTATTAGTGGGAGTAGATAGTTAACTTGGCTATGATGGTTGTCAAAGCGGAAGTTCAGTACTCTTTATCTGGAGCAGACCTGTTACTTTGCTCTAAATGTTGAACTTTCCGTTTGAACGTATGGAATTGGCTGTTATTTTTTAAATGGGTTGTATTTGTCCGCCACGGGTTTAGAGGCTGACTGTGGGCCTATCAGGTTGACGCGTACACAATCAGAAGATGATTGTACATGAAGATGATGATAGCAGGGACCCACCAAGGTCATGGCAGTACGCAAGCAAGTGCATCCTTATTTCAAGCCAATGAAAAATGGCTCCTCCTAATGGATTTCTGACATCTAGGTCCCATGCCATTGTCAACATAGTCAATAAACGAGAGAATTGCACAACGAGCGGCTGACGCGAGAGACCCAGCACCTCGCCCAGTTATTTTTGTTTTGGATTAATTTGATAAATTCCATTCCAAATATGGTGATTCCGAGAAATGCCACTGCAATTTACAAACTTTGAAAAATGCCATTTCATGCCATTCCCGGTGCATTTTTCAAAGTCTGAAGTGGCATTTTTTAAAGTTTGCAAATTGCAGTGGTGTTTTCCAAAGTTTGCAAAAATTGCAGAGGCATTTTTCAAAGTTTGGAAATTGCAGTGGCATTTTTATGAATCGCCATAATTGGAGTGGCATTTATCTAATTTGTTTTTGAGACGGAAGCAGGGTGTCAACTCGGTTGTGTGGGGCACTCTGGCCTGTCTAGACAGTCTTTTCTTTTATGTTTACCACAGACCAGCCGAGTAGCTTTATTTTTCTTTCTGAAAATGGCTAGCCCAGTTTTTTTTATGATTTGTCAAGTAAGTCGCTTTGTCAGGCCTGTTGGGCCGCAAATATTTTAAAACGAGGAGAGCTTCATTCGGCTGGCCGAGAAAATGACATATCAGTAATGAGAAATGGGTTGTACATTTTTAAAACACATCAAACCTAAAATTAGTTTCAAATTTCTTTTTTCATTTCGAGATTTTAAATTGCATTGATATTTATGCATGGACAATTTGTTGGACTTTATATTGATATACATTTATTTTTAAAATCAGTTTGAATTTGACTCAAAATTTTGGGATTAAAAACAGTTCAGACCGCAACGAAATATGCAAATTTTCGTATAATTTTTTAACCGTGAGCACAATATGGGCTGTAATGCTAACAAAAAGAATATGGGCTCCAAAAAAACCTTAAAAATTAGCAAATAGGCTGTAAATTATTAGAAATAATGGCATACGGGTTGTATGTTGTTTTCCATAGATTTGAGGTTTTCCTAAAAAAAGGTTGACCCACAACCAGTGAGTGTTGGATGTCCATCCAATGGCCGTCGTGCTTCTTCAATCTTTGCTGGTCATGCTCCAGCCGCTCGAAACAAGCACCGGCGAGACTGCCTGCTCCCTCCTCCTGCGGTCGGCTCTGCCGCCGCGCAGGCCTCACCGCCCCACCATACTCCCATCGCTAGCCTAGCCATCTCTCTACTCACCCACACCTGATGTTATTCTCCGGCTACGACAGACGAACCAGCAAACTCTCATACATTCGTACTCCCCTCCACGTGGGAAACAACTGCCGAGTCTTCCCTGGCTCCGTGTCATTCCCTTCCTAGGCCTCGCCGTCGTCGACCGCCTGTTTTTTTCGGCGCGGCGTGGTCAACATGGTCAATGATTGGCATGTATCTGAAGTGGACTGTACGTGGAGAGGCTGACAGCTGGGTCCACGGCCGCACGCAAGGAAAATCCTCCTTATTACGCGCAAAATAATGATTCCTCCCCCTGACATCTGGGACCCACTGAAAGGGCCTCTATATTTCGGGGAAAAACGTTCCCGCCGCTGACAGCTCGGACCCTCCAGCATATCTTCGCACGCAAGGAAGTGCCTCCTTATTACACAAAAAAATGAATACTCCCCTGCTAGCTGGGACCCAACATAGTGGGAGGCTGACTTGTGGGCCTACTAAGTTTACGGGGACGGATGGCTTTGTCAACTTAGTCAATATGAAGGATTGTAGCTTCAGTGACCGTATGATATCCATCCAATATGGTCGTAGTGCTTCTTCAACCTCTGGTCTTCTTGCTCCAGCCGCCCAAAGCAGCGTCGGTCGTGCCGCCTGCTCCTGCCTCCCGTGGCCGGCTGTGCTGCCGCGGAGGCCTCACCGCCCCCTACTACTCCCACCGCTAGCCAGGCCATCCCTCCACTCACCCACACCCCCTGCTATTCTGCAGTGACGGCAGCCTCACAGCGCAGCCGAACCAGTGAGCCCTCACTCCTCTCCGCGTGGGCATCCACTGTCGCGTCTTCCCCGGCTCCGCGTCTTCCTCGGCTCCGCATCGTCCCCTTCCTAGGCCTCGCCGTCGTCCACCGCCTTGGTGCTCTCAGCACGGCATGGTCAATATGGTCAACGACCGACTTCCATCGAAAGAGTACTGTACGTGGAGAGGATGACAACTGGGTCCATGGCTGCAGCAAGAAAGTGCGTCCTTATTATGCGGAAAAATGTTTCCCCTGACTGCTGGGACCTACCAGCTACATCTTTGCATGCAAGAAAGTGCATCCATATTACAGGTAAAAAAAACGATTCACCCCCTGTCTGCTGGGACCCACCAGCTACATCTTTGCAAGCAAGAAAGTGCCTGGCAGTCGGGACCCATCTAGTCGAAGCATACGTACCGCTGTCATTCTGGTCGCGAACATGTACATACATACTGGTCGATGTAAAGGCGCACACGTATCCTAGTAGAGGCGCGCACGTAGCATGTACACATACATACAGCGGCCAGGATGCAAAGTAAATACGGCCACGTACATACATACGGGCGGGGTCTCGAACGCCTACTCGCGCATACGTACGGCCAGGGCTCGTATACATGGCTGGGACGGAATGAAGAAACTGCGTCGTCGTCGTGTTCAAGGGGAGGCAACGGAATGCGTCGTGTTCATCGGGAGGCAACGGAACGCGTGTTGTTCATTGGGAGCCAAGCGGCGGCTTGGACGGAACAACCAATGGAAACGAGGCCTGGCGTACCACAGAGTAGAGGAAATGGCTTTGTGTTTGACCGGCCACGATCGAAACGGGATCCTGTTCATCGGGAGGGTTCTGGCGTACTGCAAAACGGAGGAAGTAGACTTCTGTTAGACCTCCTACGGTCGAAACGGGGTCCTGCTGATCGGGAGGGGTGTGGCGTACCGCAAAACGGAGGAAACGAACTTGTGTTGGAGCGCTACGGTCGAAACGGAGGGTCCTGTTCATCAGGAGGGGTTTGGCGTACCGCAAAACGGGACTGCACGGGATACGGTTGATCTCCACCGTCGACCTCCTCCAGCCTCCACAGGCTACTATTCATCCACCGTCATCCTCCTCCAGCCTGCACCTGCAACTGTTCATCGACGGCCTCCTGTACATCCAGCCTCCACCACTCCTCCACCAGCTATTGTTCAACCAGCCCTCTCCATGGGGTCCTGTTCAACCACCCCTCCACGAGCTACTGTTCATGCAGCCCTACACAGACTATTGTTCAACCAGCCCTTCACGGGGTCGTCCTGTTCATCCAGCCCTCCGCGGGGTCCTATTCATCCACCACCCAACCGACTCGATTGGGGTACTGTTCATCCAGAGGCAACACCACGGGGTCCTCTTCATCCACTCCCATCGGGAACTGTTCATCCAACCCCCCCCCCCAACACCACTCACTGTTCATCAAGAGAAGGAGGCAGCAGGGTTCGGTCGGCTTCAGTTAGCAGCAGTAGCGAAAAAATCACTCGGGTTCATTTAACAGCAAGGGATCGATCGCTCGGGTTCGGTAACGTAGCTAGTGCAATCACTCGGGTTCAGTTAGAGCCCAACGTCTCGCTCGGGTTCAGTTAGAGCCCAATGCCTTGCACACACAGGTGTACATGTACGAGAGAAACGCGCATTGCTCGGCCCCCGACCACCCACCGTAACCGGGAACTCCCCAAAAAAATTCTCGCCCTCACTTCTACCATGTTTTTTTCCGTCATGGACGGTCCAAAGAATGTCATGCAGCTGCATCTCCGGCCCGCCCATGACGAAAAGCCCATTTTCTGTCATAATTTTTTATCATAGAATTAGGAGCCCGCCACATCTATGATGATACCGGGTTTTTTCAAAATTATCGTTATAGAAGTGTCATAAGCATGACAGAAAAAAAATCGTTCGACCTAAAATGTCACGGACATGTCTTTTTTTTGTAGTGTTGCCGTGTGTGGCCGGATGGCCCTCGGCAAATAGTGCCTTTGCCGAGTATGGCCTGTTTGCCGAGCAATACTGTTGGCATTATCGTGTGTTTGCCGACTTATTCCCTTTGCGAGTGTTACTCTCGGCATTCTTTACTTGCCGAGTGCCCGTGTTTTGGCTGTAAAAATAAGAAGTAGTACACCTTGTTCATTGTTGATTCTGCTTGAAAATCTATGTCCATCTAAAACATGCACCCACCTTTCATGTTTGAACGTTCACGCGAAAACCCTGTTCAAAGAAAACGTCAGAATTATGTTGTTCACCTCTCATACACCCAAGTTCTTGTACAAGATGCTACATCATATATGTTTAATCACAAAAGCCTACGAATTTATTTCTACCTCAAAGGTAAACTTCCTGTATAGGGTGAATTACTAGCTCAGGCTGCTTGTTAATTACGGACGCTTTAACCAACTAACGAGTCTACAAATATGACTCAAAATATTAAGATGAAAGTAGTAATATTGTACTGCTTGCTTGCAGGACAAAGTGATTAGGACCAACAGTGTGGAGTACATGCCATTCTTCCTGCCACTGGTGAACTTCCTCAGCGGCTGCTGCTGGACAGGCTATGCGCTCATAAGTTTCACATCTATGTAACGGTATGTACATACACATATACATACACATCAGAATAAGAAGTCGCAAACCCAGCCAGAAATACAATCAAGAATTCCTTAGCGTGGATCTTTCTAACAGTTATGTCCTCTTTAAATTCTTTGCAGATCCCCAATGACCTCGGTACAATCTTCGGCCTCATCCAGCTGATCCTCTAGTTTTGCTACTACAGATCGACCCCCAAGAAGGGCAAGAACGTCGAACTGCCCACCGTCCTCACCAAAAACACCATTACCAGCGGCAACATGTCCGTCACCATCGAGAAATAAGTTAGCTTCATTTTTAGTCTGTAATGGACTTTGAATTCATATTGCTTGTATTCTAACTGCTATAAGATAAAAGCAAATGGAAGCATTGGTCCGGATTTGGTCTCCTCCAAAATCTCACAATTGTTAAATTTGGAGAAAGCGAAGGATATTATACCAAAATTACCAAGTGGTGAAGAAGTGATATCTCGGAGGAAATATATATAGAGAGAGAGCTGTACATATCACATCACAGTGGCACAGAGCTCACTCATTTTTCATGCATATATCTCCTTGTCATGCATATATCTGCTCATTTTTTTATGCGTACATCTCCTTGTCATGCATATATATCTGATCTGCATGAATCTCCCATCCCGTATGGCCATTGGCCAGCCGTTGTGGACTGTGCAGGTCAAAAGCATATGACACATGCATGCTTGAGGTGCCCTATTGGTAGATCGTTTTTCCATCTAACAAAGTTCTGGTGCTCACACTGTGTAGTGAAGCTTCTAAAGCATGGACGGTTAGCTGTTTTTTCATGTGCTTTTCATTCTCCTACTTTGCTTACTTGCATCTTGTTGTGCACGTACGATCAAAAATTACATTCGTACAGGCCCCAAGAATTGTTTTACACAATTAGAGTTAGCTACCAATGTAGAAAGGGAATGTCTTAAAAATGATTATTTTTTTCTTAAAAATGACTGTTGACAGAGATGAGGGTTAAAATAAGATGGGCCCTTTTTAATGCAGCAAACATGGTGCAAAATGATCTCGGCTTGTGAGACAACGCGACGTCAAAAGCCTGTTGAGACCTTGAGTATGCACACGGCCACATGGGGTCTCGGGCCTGTCTGGGTAAATCTTTTCAACACCATAGGGGTCTCTGGCAGGGCGGCCCTTTTTCGCCGATCATGTTCATCCTTGCCATGGAACCCTTCGAGTGCGACTTGCATAAAGCCACCGATGAAAGGATTCTATCTCAGTTTGAGCAGCGCTCTGCCAGTATCATGTATGCAGATAATGCTCACGGCGAAGGATGGGCTAAAGAAAGACAACAAATCTCCAGTGCAGGGTTCTGTCATCTCTTTGCCGAGAGTGGCTCTCGGCAAAGATGCCACAGCCAACAGCTGGCGCATGCGACTTTGCCGAGAATGGCTCTCGGCAAAAAACGCCACAGCCAACTGCCAGCGTGCCACTTTGCCGAGAGACACTCTCGGCAAAGATCCATTTCCAGACAACTTTTTACTATTTTTCTCCTGATCCCTACTACAATAATTTATATACAATACATAAACAGGCATTTCAAGTCTCAATGTCTAAAAACAAACTCACATAACCATTGCATAAAATAGTTCACACGAACTTCTTTTGAGATCACAAAGTAGCTCTTTAGTACAAATGCCTACTGACTAAACAATAAAGTGGTCAATGCATTTCTACATGCGACCATAAGATAAAAGCAACACCACAATTATCACAAACTAAAGAAGAATTATCAAGTTCTTTCATCCACTAAATTCGATAAGCCGTTCTTGGCTAGCACAGCTAGTCAACCCATCCATTGAACCCACTAATTCAGATTTTCTCTTGTGCTTAAGCACATAGTGATTGTAATGATACTTTGCCTTCTCTCTGCTATTGAATGAGTCGTGGGAGCTGCCTTCATAGAAAATCACTTGTCCATTTTATTCAAACCATGAATCATAGACTCCTGAACATCTACCTCTGTACACTACAAACCACTTCATTTACAAAGATAGAGAAAAAAGGCAGAAAAATAATGCAAGGTTTTAACACATCATACATAATCCATGTAAGCGTTCATCACTCATACAATCAAAAGCATCGCAAGTGGCAATCAAAGAAGTCCATATCAGCACATACATGACTACATCAGTAAATCAACGCCAAACTATCTAGGTGGACTACTCAGAGGCGTAGTCCATGAAACCGGTGATCATGGAGTCAGAGAACGTCGGGGCATCCCCCACGGTGGAGGACCAAGCGTCGTCGGGAATGTACGTCGGTGGACTCAATGGCATCGAGTCGTCACACTGCTTACATGGTGGGGCCTTCTTCTCCTTGGCTGGGGGATTCTTCTTGGCCAAATCCTCAAAATAATTTATGAGGATCAGCTGTGGATGTTTCTCAATGAACGCCGCCAAGTGGTCCTCGGCGAGCTTCTCATTGACCGCAGAGTCGACCCTAATGGAAGATGCGTCGTCGGAGGAAGCCATAGCCACGAAATCGAACGGTGCTAGCACCTTTCATCACACAATGAAAAATAGCATAAGAATCAAACATCAAAGATTACTTCTAAGCAAATAAATCATGATGGACACTATCTCACGAATATTTCGACTTTCGGTGATGGTCAAGCCTAGCGAGTCCATCGTGCGTGAAAAATGTATATCACAGGACGAACTCGCACAGATCGATCGCCATCGGCAAAAGATGATTTTCTTTCTCCAAGAACAACTCTCATCTCTCTCATTATATATGGTGAAAATCTCTCTGGTGGTGGTATATATGGTGGTCACTATCTCATAGATATTTTGACTTTCGGTGATGGTCGAGCTAGGCAAGTCCATCGTGCGTGAAAAATGTATATCAGAGGACGAACTCGCACAGATCGACCGCCATCGGCAAAAGACGATTTTCTTTCTCCAAGAACAACTCTCATCTCTCTCATGTATATATGGTGGAACTCTCTCTGATGGTGGTATATATGGTGGTCACTATCTCACGGATATTTTGACTTTTGGTGATGGTCAAGCTTGGCAAGTCCATCGTGTGTGACAAATGTATATCACAAGAAGAACTCGCCCAGATTGACCGCCATGGGCAAAAAGCGATTTTCTTTCTCCAAGAACAACTCTCATCTCTCTTATGTATATATGGTGGAACTCTCTCTGGTGGTGGTAGATATGGTGGACACTATCTCACGGATATTTCGACTTTCGGTGATGGTCAAGCTGGGCGAGTCCATCATGCGTCACAACTGTATATCACAAGAAGAACTCGCCCACATTGACCGCCATCGTCAAAATTCGATTTTATTCCTCCATATAGCATCCATATGAACAACAAGAATTATTAGATGCATTATCAATTAATTATCTATACAACAAAATTAACAATTATCTACATTCACCCATACTTCTTTGCATCCATCTATGCATACATACATACATTCATCTATATACTGATACATAACAAAAACTACAAAAAAATTACTACAAAAAAAGTTCATGCATCAATCCATGCATTAAATACATACATATATACATTCATACATTCATGCATCCATCAATCCTTGCATCCATAGAAAAATCCATGCATCCATATAAAAATTCATGCATCCATACATACCATCATGCATAAATACAAGATGAAGCTCACTGAGATGGTGAGGTGGTGCTGGCGGGGTTGGGGGGTCGGCGGCGCGGGCGCCGGTGGTGTCGGGGGGTGCCAGTGCGGAGGGCGCCGGTCGGGGGGGCGGTGGGGTGTGGTGGGAGGCGCGGTGAGAAAGAGAGATAAGAGACTGTGGGGGGGGGGGTTAAGTGTTCACCGACCTTTACCGAGCATCTGTCGGCACGGCTCTCGGTAAAGGTACGATACCTAGATCTAGGTTTCACACCTTTTCCGAGAGAAACGCTCGGCAAAGGATAAAGCACACTCGGAAATGGCAAACATACCGAGAGTGGCACTCGGAAATGACACTCCTCCCTCATCCAATATGCCATAGTCATGCCACCAGGACATCACAAATGATTGCCCATGCCGCTACCCAGAATGATTTCATGTGCCACCTTACAAATCTGCAATTCCAGGCAATGAAACCCTAGCAGAGCAATAAATTTCTCAAATATCACGCGCGTCCCTAAAAAATGCGAGGCAGTGACGCGTGCCATGTGGTTGCCCCCTCTTAGAGCACGAGAAGTTTTGAGGCGAACGGAGCAACAGGACCAGCACTTCCTGCACAAACCAGACATATTCCCTCGATACGCAGATACTAGCTCGGAGACGGTGCAGTTTACAAGCGGCCTCATGGGAGGCTTACTGGAAACGTGTCCAAACTTTTACCACACCCTACAGAGGCCCTGTGATGACACCTGCCAGATCCCGAGCAATCCTACCATCGTATGATTTTCTGAGGATTCCAACGGTTGCATCAGGAATGACACCGAGGTACTTTTGGTAACCGGGTGGCAGGGCATGCCCCTCCCTTGTCTGTGCAAGGCATACGCATGCCACAAGGACATCATAAATGATTCCCGATGCTGCTGCCCAGCATGATTTCATGTGCCACCTTGCTGATCCGCAATTCCCGGCGATAAAACCCTAGCAGAGCAATAAATTTCTCAAATATTGCCCGCGTCCCCGAAAAATGCGAGGCCATGGCACGTGCCATGCGGTTTCCCCCTCTTAGAGCATGAAAGTTTTGAGGCCAATGGAGCAACGGGACCAGCATTTCCTGCACAAACCGAACACGTTCCCTCTCGATACCTAGATACTAGCTCGGAGACGGTGAAAAATGTGAGGCCGTGGCACGTGCCATGTGGTTGCCTCCTGTTAGAGCACGAGAAGTTTATAGGCCAATGGAGCAATAGGACCATCACTTCCTGCACAAACCGGACACGTTCCCTCTCGATACCCAGAAACTAGCTCGGAGACGGTGCAATTTACAAGCGGTCTCAGGGGAGGCTTACTCGAAATGCGTCCAAACTTTTACGACATCCTACAGCGTCCCTGTGATGACACCGTGTCAGATCCCAAGCAATCCTGCCATTGACAACGCAAATAGTCCATCTCCTTAACAAGGGTGTAATGAATACCGAAGCTTACTTCATCTGGACTATCGCACTATCCGAAAAAATACATCAGTCATCCATACTCTCCAGTTGAAGAATATACAAGATTAATAAAGTCTTTATTATAGATGATAAATCATATTCATCCTGCATATCCTCCAACTAGAGTGCAAGGAAGACCCACGCTTGTAACAATCTAATAGATGAAGCTATTTAAGCACGTGTAGGAGTTGCTCGTGGGGAGAGGTGGGACTAAACTTTTTTGGTGGCCTTATCTTTACCGAGAGCCACTCTCGGCAACTGCTCGTTTACCGAGAGCGAATTTTGGGTAACAGCCACTAGAAGATTCATATTGACTGTATGGACTCTTAGTAATGAGAGAAGACCGAAGCTTAATGCGGTTGGACTATTGAACTATTTAAACAGGTTATTTTGCTAGTCGGCAAGCGAGGTGGGACTAAATCTTTGCCAAGAGCCACTCTCGGCAAACAGTTGCAACCGTAACCGTGCCGTTAGTCACCGCCGAATGTGTCATGTGGCAAAACTTTGTTGTGTGGCCGGGTAGCCCTCGGCAAATAGTGCCTTTGCCGAATATAGCATGTTTGTCGAGCACTACTGTCGAAATTGTATGTTTGCCGACTTACAACGTTTGCCGAGGGCGACTCTCGGCGTTCTTTACTTTGCCGAGTGCCCGTGTTTTGGCTCTCGACGAAGACGCCGACACCCGGCGTATACGAAAATTCCAGTAGTGAGAATGAACTTTTCGCACTTGAATCGTGGATAATATGTTCTCACGGGAGCAACAATTTCTTTAGGACGCCGATAAGTGCCATACGTGTGGCACAATGGACATCCGCCCACACGCCCCTGTGTGGCATATCCAGCAGGCAGCCCATACGACTATGTGTGGGCGAATATTAAAACTGCCCATACGTGTGGCACGAAGAGCACCCTACCACACACATGTTCAGCACCAGGGGGATCGATCCCTCACACGAATTTGTTCGCTAGGGGGACACACAGCCCGCATGCCTTCATCACACGACAAAAAATTAAATGAAAAGGCCCAGATTTTGTTTTCTTTCTTTAACAAATAAAAGCACATATTTTGCTCAGCTACTAAAAAATGCCATCAGCTTTGAAAAATAGCAGAAAAATTGCCATCTAAGTTTTTTTAACAATGGCAAAGGTTTATAAACACATATTTCATCCACCAATGAAATATGGCAAATCTGCCATGGCAAAAAAAATCAATATTGCCATGTGAGAAAACACAAAATAGTCAAAAAATTCATGTGCACACAAAAAATTTGACAGGACAAATAAAAGATAAAAAATGCAAATGCCATTTTTTATTAAATTACCATGAAAGTTTAATTAAAATTGCCATGTTTTGAAGGATAATTTTGCCGTGTGTTAGAAAAAACACAAAAAGTTGGAAATCAAGTATGAACAAAGAGATCTGCCATGGCAGATTGGTATCAAAGATTTGCCATGTTTTGTATGATGAATTTATCGTGTGTGAAAAACACAAAAAGTTGGAAATTCAAGTATGAACAAGATACTTGCCATGGCAGATTCGTATCAAAACTTGCCACGGCAAAATTCACGTAAACTAAATTTGCAAGGTTGTAAAAGAAGGAAGAAAATTGGCCATGCTCCATAAACTACCGTTGCCATGAAAGATGCAATGAGATCGCCATGGTCCCATTGAAAAAAGAAAACTTGCCATGTTGCAAAAAAAGAAATAAAATTTGACATGCCCCGTAAACTACATTTTCCATGATACAACACTAAGTTTTTTTCGCACACGGCAAATTCATCATAGAAAACACGGCAGATTTGTATCAAAGAGTTGCCGTGTTTTGTATGATGAGTTTGCCGTGTGCGAAAAAACACAAAATGTTGAACATCAAAGTATGAACAAAAAAAAATTGCCATGACTAATAAACTAAATTTGCCATGAACCAATAAACTGAATTTGCCATGACTTGTAAACTAAATTTGCCATGAACCAATAAACTAAATTTGCCATGATCAGTAAACTACATTTTCCATGGTGAATAAACTAAATTTGCCATTATTAACAAACTAAATTTGTCGTGGTTAAGTTAGAAAAAAGCATAAAGACTTATTAACAAAGTTCAAAATCAAGTATGAACAAGAAAAATTGCCATGGCAGATTCGTATCAAGAATTGCCGTGTTTTGAATGATGAATTTAGCCCATGTAAAAGAACACAAAAAGTTGGAATCAAGTATGAACGAGAAACTTGCCATGGCAGAATTGTATCAAAAATTGTCGTGTTTTTTAAATCAAATTTTACATGAAATTTGCAAAGAATGTGAAGTAATAAAAAATTGATCAAATGTTGCCATGGCAAATGCATGTTTCATTTTGCAATGTTAGTTCCAATGAAAATGCCATCTTTTGCGTAATAAAATTGTCGTGTATGTGAAAATAACACAAACAAAATGATCAAAAACAAATTCCCATGGCAAGTGCAAAGTCAAAATGCCATGGCACATGGAGTAATAATGTTGTGGTACATGAAAAAAATGATAGATTTGCCATGTTATATGAATTAAATTTGCCACGATAGTAACGTTGAAATTGCCATGTAGTTAGTGAGTAGCATGCCAAATTGTTAAGTAGGAAAATGTACATACATATGGGTGAGTTGCCATCTACCATGAAACGAACAGGGCAAAATTAGGCTGATTGAACAGGGGGGAGTTGCCATGTCTATATTTAGTACCATTACAGAATGATGGGTTGTGGTTGGCGTGAAGATGGCAAACATGGCAAAAAAAACATAGTTCAGCCATGGCAACTGATGGGTTATGGATCTGATGAAGTTGCCAAGCATTTGGTACAGTAGCATACCAATTGCTTGGTACTTGTTAACATGCATAACAAACATGAAACATGGCAAATTTCAGGCTTTTATAGAGAGGGATTTGCCCTGTATTTACTCAGAAATTTGAAAAAAAAGGATGTGTTGTGGTTTGAAAAACATGGCAAACAACGCAAGTTTTTGCAGTCCCACACATAGGGCAAGTTGCCATCTATTTATTCAGTAGAATGGCAAAATGATGAAAGGGCAAATGTAAATGCATTAACTGCTGTACCGTATGGCATATCAGAACACATGGCAATTTTCAGCACCGAACAGTAGGATAGTTGCCATGTATTTATTTAGAAGCATGGAAAATTGATAAGAAGTGGAATTGTAGACACATTAACATCAGTATGAAATGGCAGATCACAAAAAAACACATATTTCAGCTACAATTTTTTGTGAGCATGCATACATATGAAAGATAATGAGTAGAATTAGCCATTTTTATAATAAAATTTGCCATGGAAACAACCATTCTCACACCGGGGCAGGAAATTAAAACATTCAGTAGGAAAAAGGTGAGCAAAAAGGGGAAATCAAAAACGCAGGGGGGATGGGGGAACCTGTGTGGCACAATCATGCAGCGGTGACACCCACGAGAACAGGGTGGTGCCGGGAGGAGCTTCATGCACGATGGGGACAAAATTCGCCGGGGAATTGACTTCCTCGAGCCGCCACCATGCTTGTACTTCTGCCATGGAGTAAAAATTATCAAAAAAGACCATATGCAATAACTATTTTTCCATGTAGTGTACAAAAAGCGTAAAAATGATCAAAAAATGCCATATGTGCTAAATAACACAAAAAAGATCAAAAAATTGTCATATTTTGCGTAGTAAATTTGCCGTGTATGTGTATGGAAAAACAAAAAACTTTTTTTTTCAAAAAATCCGTGGCAAGTGCATATTCAAAAATGACGTGCTACTTTTATCAATTTTGCCATGCTTTGTGAAAGAACAAATTGTGAAGAATGTGAAGTGCTGCAAAAAAGTTGATCAAAATTGCTATGGCAAACAATGAATATTCTATTTTTGCCCTGGTATTTTTGACCAAAAAAATTGCCATGTTTGAGAATAATAACACAAAAAACAATATGATTCAAAATTGCCATGGCAAATGCATATTCAAATTTGCCATGCTATTTTTATAAAAATTGCCAACTTTTGACCAAACAAATTGCCACATATTTGAATAGTAACACAAAAAACAAAATAATTCAAAGATTGCCATGTTTCTTAAAGTAATTAACCATGGTAAATGCATGTATAACATTCAACTTTGAGTGGAGAAGAGGGCGATGAAAAACGACACTAGAAGAAGATTGAAAAATACAGTACTCAAAACAGAAAAAATGTCATGGTCCATGAAATTACGTTGCCATGCTCCATTATCTTGGTCAAGTGATGTTATTCCCAAATAATTTGCGGAGGGATGAGTTCCAAACAATTCTGCCATGGCAACTACTATATATTTTTGCCATGGAATATACTCCAGAATTTTGACATGGCAGAAGCTCATTGCAACTCTGTCCCATGGCAATTATTCGTAGCAAGTTCGGCCATGGCAACTACTATACAATTTTGCCATGGCAATTACTCCAGAAATTTGCCATGGCAACAACTCATAGCAATTCTGCCCCATCAGAACTACTCATAACGAAAACTGCCATGGCAACTATTGATGCAACATTCAGTTTGCCATGTTACTCGAAATATGTTTGACATGTTGTATAAAATTTCAGAATTTGCCATGCTTTACGAAAATGTCATGTGTTCAGATAAAGACAATCCTACATTTGCCATGTGACCAAACAAATCGTGGGAAAAATTTGTACATGATACATGGAATTTGCCATGGCAAACACATTCTCTAGCATCTATTCAACAATGTATGAATTTACTATGTGATGCTACAGAAAAATTGCCATGGTTATGTTAATTTGAACATTGGATTGATGAGAAAACAAATTTGCCATGGCAAAAACATTCGGTATAATCTATTTCAGCTCATGTGAATTGTCATAAGATCCTGTGCATAAATTGCCATCATGTGGACTAGTCATATACACGAATTCTGATATTCCCAGCAAGAGCCAAATGGACCAGCGACTCACCGGCATGAACGGGCATGGCCACGACCTCCTCCTCCATGGGGTGGCCAGACGTGACGCCGGTGACGGGATCCACGATGAGGACGAACCTCGTCGTAGAATGGACGCGGAGGAAGGGAATCGACGGAGGCCAGGCTCCTCCAGCGTTGTGTGGTGGGACCTATTGCTCACCGCTGCCGTGGCCTCCCCCGCCACCACCTGCCTCGCCAGGCGCGTCCATGGCGTTGCCGAGGAGAACTCACTATCGAGCCTCCTTCTCCTGCGGTCCATCTCGAGCTCGATGGGCAGCTCCTCTCCCGCCGCCGCTCAACCCATCGCGCACGTGCACTCCTCCTGCGTAGCTCCTTTTCGCCGTCGCCGCCACCGCCATTCCTCTCTCTCTGCAGCTCCTCCCCCGTTGCGCACAGGCACTCCCCTACGGCAGCTCCTCTTCACCGTCGCGGCCGCTGCCATTCCTCTCCCTGCAGCGGTTCCTCCCCGCCACGGCTACTCCGTCGTGGCTCCTCCCAGCCGCAGCCCAATCCCGCCGCGGCTCCTCCATCGCGCAGCGAGCGCGCCCTTCCTCCTCCGCTGCGCCTTCCATCGCCGTCGGCCGGATCCACCTCCTATTCGCCACCGCTTAGGGCCTCCGCCCGCCACCACTCGGGACCTCCGCTTGCCGTCGCCCGAGGCCTCCGTCCGCCTCCGTTCGGGTTCCACGCCCGCCATCGCCAAGGGCCTCCACCCGCCACCGCCAGGGGCCTCCGCCCGCCTCCGCTCGGGCCTGCCGGCCGCCACCGCCCAAGCCATATTGTGTGTGATGTGTGGGTAGGTGGGGAAGAAGGTGAGGCGGAGTGCGGAAAGAAGAACGGGACTGAGGACGTGCGGCATAGTTTGTCGAGGCCCGGACGTGCGGCACAGTTTGTCCACGCCCGGACGAGGCTGTGGGATGACGTGGAACGTAAAGTGCTTCAAGAATCGTGCAAAATGATCCAACAACAGATGACGCGTGTGGGCGGGATGCTACACACCATACGTGTGGGCGTTAATATTTTCGTTTCTTTAACCGCACAGGAGTACACAGCCAATTTATTGTTCTTGTCATTAATTTACATATATGTTCATGTCTTTGTCCGTATGGGACTACAATTAGGCTCCAACTAGGCTAGTATATATTCTCGTCCCGAATCCCCAATTCCCTCTTAAATACGGACACTCATATTCCTTCCCGCAAGCAACATCGTGACAAACAAGTGATATACAGGCAGCAAAATAGAGAACTAAAGATGGACGCCACACAAAAGTTACATCATATCTAACTGTGATAGTGTTGACACCAAATTTTGGCACGATCAAAAACATAATTAAGATGGCGTCAAATGAAAAAGTGCTCAAAGTGAAAAAGTTTTGTATCTTCAATTGGAGAAACTTTGATATTTAGGCCATAGGCATCCGATCTCATCTCTAAGGCTGAAGTGGTGTTAGATGTACTGAGATTTTGTATTCAGAACACTATTCGGCTGATTACGCCCCCAAGACGGCCTCATATGGAAAAATTATCTAAACAAATTGTCTTCCTCTCGTTGCAGCGGTCGGTTTTGATATAAAGATTGTCCCAATCCGAGGTCGTATGCAAAAGTTAAAGGCCGCACAGCGCGACCCTCCAGTGAGCAAAATATGACGCCCGGAACCAGACACACATGTGAGTATGTCTCATGAGACGCGTGAGTTATTCAGCCTTTGCCGGCTGAATGAAGCTTGCCGGCCGAGTAAAAAGCTTGCCGGTACAATAAAAGCTTGCCGGCATAGAAAGCTTGTCGGCCTGGAAGCTTGCCGGTGTGGAAGCTCGCTGGGGTGAAACCTTGCCTGGAAGCTTGCCGGTGTGAAAGCTTGCCGGGTGGAAATCTTGCCGGGGTGGAAATCTTGCCGGCATGGAAAGCTTGCCGGAAAAGTGGAGGCTGTCAAAGACAATCCGACCAGAAGTTGGGGATAGGCTTGAAAGATTATTCAGATGAACTTGGATGGAAAAGTGTTCTACATGGAAGTTGTGCGTATAATCGAAACGGTCAACTTTGCTTTTGGAGTCATCATCATCGGAGATAGTACACGGCCTGGAAAGTTGTTACAAGACTCGGACAGTTCAGAAAACTGCATAATTGAATCCGACCCACAATTAAAGATGGGCCCTAAAAGTCATAAAAATTGCCTTAAAAGGAGAAGTGACCCACGTTGTATTATGCAGATCATCGAGACGGACAAGTTTTATGTTGAACTCGACTCCATCCAAGTTAGAATACGATTTCTACGGCCCGCGCAAGAAGCATGACAGAAGTATGAGACAGTTTCGGGCTGAATCTGAATTGGATTGAAACTAGAACTGTAGGACGTGAATTGATATAATTTTCTTGTAAGGAAAGCCTAGATGAATCCTTTACTTGTACGGGAAGTCCAGCCGCCTCGTATATATGTTAGGGGCGACGGCCGATTGGAACAACACACAATCGATCAATTCATCTACCATTTTTTTATCTTTTATCTTTTCTCCTTAACCCCAGTTCTTCTTCTTTCTCGTTCTTCGTCTGTTCTTTTTGTTGCAGGGCGGCGAACCTCGAGGCCCTAGGGGCGATCAGATCGACCTAGGACAGCGTATAGCCGCCGCGCACCGTGACGAGGTCCCTCCCGGGCGTGTGGGGTATCGGGTCTACAAAAGCGCCCGCCGGATTGCTTGCGTACCGTGCTTCCGGACGGGTCTCTCCTTCGACGTGAGCTGCGATGCATCATCCTCGGCATCGAGGATATACGGTGATGTGTTCATGTGCGAACAGATAGTACATGGTTACCACTTACGAGCGTGAAAACTTGAAACCTCGTAACAAGGATGCCTACCTACTAAATGGAAGAAGCAAACCAGCCGCAACGTACATACGTTGCGATTTGCTATCAGCAAAGACTAAGCATGTATCCAATCCAACAGGGACGTAGCTAAGCTATAGCTAGCACCAGCGATATATATACCAGCCGACGATGAGCATGTCTTTCATATCATGTGCTGCGTGGCGGGCGGCACGATGGAGCCGTCGCTGCGGCCCTGCTGCTTCTGTAGCTCCACGTTGGCGTGCCATCCGATGTCCATGACGAAGCCCCGGTTGCGGAGCTCGCAGTACTCCTGGCAGATGGCGCAATACTCGAGTCAGCAGAAGTGGACGCAGCAGTCCGGGCAGGGGGTCTCCTGGAGCCCGTACTGGGCGCGCATCTTGGTGCGGTACACGCAGGAGTAGATCCACTGGCACTGCCACCCCGACAGCACCCCTATCGCCATGTACAGGGCCGCGCCGGCGCCGCTTGACGTCGCCCCCTTGTCCAGGATCTCCGCCATCCGCCCCACCGCGATGCACGGGCAGCACCACCCCAGCAAGCAGACGCCATGGTCGTCGGCGCAGTCGAACAAGCCCGTTGACCAGGGGGTGGTTCCGGGCTCCATGGTGGCTGCTGGCATGCTCGTTCCGGCCGACGGGCTCCTATAGCTATCCGGCCACCGGTGGACGATGGGCAAGCGGGTGGCCTCAGCTAGCGGTATATGTTGGTTCCCACGATTTATTAGCACTAAAAAAATTAGCGCGCACTATTATTAGCTGGACTCGCAAAAATAAGTGGCACATGATTTCCATGTTCCATCTCCCGATAAAAATAGTAATACGTACTATAAGGAAAAGAAAATACTCTTGAAATGTGCCCCCTATGGGCTATGAAAATAATAGGACAATTCCATGACCGACTTCATTTTCTTATGGTGAATTGGAGCGGCGCCACATTCGGGATGATGACTAGTACGTCTGATGTGCGGACATGCCAATGAGTCGTTATTTCATGCCTTCATACAATGTGATCGTGCATGCGCTGTTACTTTCGAATGCTGCGAAGGAATTCTTTCAAGTCAAGTTACCTAAACTTCATCCAGCCACTTGGACTAGGGATTTGCTATAGCAGGCTATGCCAAATAGCGGCGGATCCCTCGCACTTTGGCTTCGCTATCACGGGATCTGCCTCGTCTCTTGTGGCCTTAGGGCCATTGATGCGCGGTGGATCCTATCCTTTGTCGTTGAGAGGGCTTATGCTTCATTTTAGGTGTTTTTTTGTTCTGTTTGGTGTTTGTATCCTGCTTTACATAGAGGTGACAACGGCATCTAACAACTAACTACCAGGAATGCCAATAAAATTAATTGCCGCATTACATAGAGGTGATGTCAACACACTACTTTGGGCAAATCCTTATGCCCACGCCCTAACAACCCTTCACGTGTTGGAGCTCTGCTGCCTTCTTTTCTTCTCTGCCCTAATTATCTATCAGAGTTTCCAGTGGTATCCTCCGCCTGCCAGGTAATGAACATGCAACCAAATGATTCAAAAGAAATGTGTATTACAATATATATGCCCGACCAACATATGAAGAATCCTGACAACAAGATATGTATCTGAGACAAACACAATGCCACGTGTAGTTCATCAGGAAACAAAAAACACTCTTAATTATGATATAAGCTACAAATAGGAGTGTTCCCATGAGAACTGCAAAGGGATCCCCAACAATGCCTCTGTTAAATTTTCCTTGAAATCGCCCTACCCCTTTGTTGTTGTTCATTTCTTTATTTGTCTTGGATACCATGGGAGAGATCCCGATGCGGAGTACCAAAGAGAAAAAGACATCGAATGCTTATAAGAGCTCAAGGAAGGATGAACAGGGACATCATCGAAGTATGTCTTCTCCAAGGTAGAGGATCTCAACATTGAGGAGCTAGGAGCATTTCCAATTTCTCCCGCGAGTACAGACACAAATTTCACATCGGTTTTGATATGAGCATACCAGCACATGTGGGCCACCACCATGATATCCGTTATGGCATTATCACTATCTCAATAAATATACTTCTCATCCCAAATAATTCTAGATCATGTCCACTTTGATTGTGCCAACGACAATGAGGAGATCGTCTGTGACTAGGGTCAACGATGAGGCGAAGATGGAAAGGATTGTGTTGCTCAAAAGTAGAGGTGGCCCATTTAGGGACCACTTAGTAGTAGTGCAGGTCTTACACCCCTGCGCTACTGCCACCCCTGCGCTACTACTACTGCATAACCCCGGGGCACGACGGGGACCACTTAGTGGTAGTACATATTTTAGACCCCTGCGCTACTGCCACCCCTGCGCTACGACTATGCCTTACCTGTAGCGCACAGTTTGCACCCGCGCTACTACTAGTGGGTCAAATAAGGGGCGCCACTACTAAGTGGTTACGTACCTATAGGGTTTTCCCTGATAGTGGATCTTCTTGATGATCTGGATGTTGATTGGAAGAAAGGCTTGTTAAAACTTCACAATATTCATTGTTGTGGTGGAAGACTTAATAAATTCACCTCGCCCTTGAGGGAGGGTCACTCTCTAAGGAAGTTGTTGGGTCTGAGTGCCCCTTCTCCAGACAGCCAATTATCCTTGGGTCTGTCCCTCGATTCATTTGATAATGCCTTGTGTCAAAGTATCCCATCCGTCCAACATGGCCCTCTGAATTTGTGCAGGATTATTACCCAAACTAGTTGAAAGGAAAATTTTCCTTGCCAAATATTCTGCTAGCTTAATGTTTGTGTAGATTGAATATGCAAACTAATTTTCAAGAACAGAAAATTTGGCATATAATGCATAATTTCTATTTGATCTTCTGACTCTTCTTATGTACACTACCTTTATTAAGTCATAATTACCTTATGTATTCCGTAACATATAACATGGGCGATAGGGGTAAATGGCACATGAATGGGTCTATATCATTTATAATTAACCGCCAGATCAATATATTTGTATCCCCCGCTTTATGTCATAAAGCAAACATCATCACATACATTGGGACAAACCGAAACAACACACACCACCACCACACACAACACACACCCAGGACATGATACAAAGGTGTCGGGCACCGTGCCCCAATGCCACCGCCTACCAAGCTAACCAAAGATGACGAAGGATAACCGCTTGGAGAGGACGTAGAACTCCAAGAAGAAACGAGGAGGGGTGAGACGGACATGACTGAGCAGTGACTCCAAGATAGTGCCTCCTAGAAGGGGACGCCCATGGATATCCGCCACCGCCCGATCCGTATGTCATGTTTTCACATGGAGTCACATGCGAGGGGCCGAGAGCATCGCCACGGCGCCTTCATGAAGGATACGACGTCCACCGCCACCACCGCTGTCGACCAGTACAAGCACTGGGGAAGTGACGAACTCCGGCGCTCGCACCCCTCCGACATACCCTAGCTCTGCCAACCAGCCACACCCAAGCCCCCCCCCCCACACACACAAGGCCATGGTTGCCCGCCCACACCCAAGACGTAGGTTCGGCCCACAAACGCCACGCCTCTCATCGCATGGTCCGCCGCCCAACATACAGACACCCCCAAGATCATCCAAAAGGATCAGCTTTGGACCAAGGGGACACCCTCGACCGACAAACCGTAGAATGTGTACCGCCTTGAAGATCGCCGATGCTACAGCCGCCCGAACGCGTCCAGGGAAAGGCGGAGGTGGGGGAGCGGACGCATCCAGATCGGCATACCTTGTGCTGGTGACGAGGGCCCGAGCACGTCGGCGGCGCCCATCCCTCCAGCCAAATCTCTCCCCACAGACACACCCCCGGGCCGCCCCGCCTCGGCGTCTAGTGCAGAGCCACCCAAGGCCACCGACAAAGCCGCATCCACCGACAAGGAGGGCCCGTCAGGACCGCCACCAACCCCCGAGGAAGCTTACCGAGGAGTCCAACCGTGTTGTCGCCGCCATCCGGCCGACGGGACGCCTAGAAACCGTGCAACCTGCCCACCTGCCACCGCCGCCATGGCCACGGCAGAGGCGGACGCCCGCAGCTCGCTCGCTCCCGGCCCGCTGGAGCCCACCGCGCCCCACCACGCCTCAGCTCTACACACCGCCCCTCGCCCTACTGTCGTCGCCGCGCTGCCGCTCGATCATGGAACCCGCATCCGTCGGCCCGGGCGGGGGAAGTAGGAACACCGCGCTGATGCCCGCGCTGGCAAGGCTTAGCCCACCAGCACGTCTGGGGGGGCGGCGAGGGGAGGGAGGCGTGAGGAGGAGGGCCCAGGCCGGTGCTAGGGTCCCCCCCCCCCCCCCCCGGCGCTCGCAGGAGCGTCGCAGGAGGGGAGGGAGCACTATGTATATTTGTATACATGCAAGTAGGGTACACATACTATCTTATATCTTATTTCTTACACCCCATGCAGTAGGCACTATTAATTCTTTTTTTTACTGGTAGTAGGCTCTATTAACTCAATGTATCAATTCAGTACAATGTACAGATTTATGTTCCACGTACTCCCTCCATTCTATAGTTCTTGTCGTGGTTCTATTTGAAACTTGAACACAAGAAATATGAAACGAGGGACTACTAATCTACAGTAATATGATACCCCGCATGCTGCTGGGGAATTACTTGTGCAGGGAACATAATTTTGGTATATATCACTACTTTTTTCACAAGTGTTAGTTTATGTTGTATTCATTGCATCGCATGCGTATTTTGCTAGCGCGACCTGGTTTTGCAATAGTTTGTGACCAATAGTGTGCACAATTTACACAAATTCATAGACCACGGTTGCTTTTTACTCTTAAAATTTCCGGATTAGAAAAATATATTAAATGGGCAACTTTTATGAATGCTGACGCAAGAATGCATGTGGTGGCGGATATGCCAAAACATTTTTTTTTCTCTGCGTGTGGACACAAATGTCACTCACGACTTGACGAGGCACAAGAGAAGATAAACCCAAGGGGAGTCCGTTTCCACTTCCTCTCGGATCGGATGTCTGTACGTACAGTCCGACCTCAACTCAAAGTCTCAAACTCCCGGAAAAACATGCCTGCCAAGATACCAATATATACAGCTGCGTACGTGCCAAAATCAACATCAGAAATTCCGATCTACTCAAACCTAAACGGCAGGCAGCAGGAGCTTTTCTGAGCAAATAACCGACTGCCCGCGCGAGAAGAAGTAAACACCGCAAGGTGCAATGAACGCCGTCGCCGAGGATGCCGTGGCATCTAGTACCAATATTCATCAGATTCAGGAGGGTGACCTCGTTAGGGTCGGGCCGAATGGCGACCATGGCATGGTGGCCCATCTCCCGGAGCTATACTACACCGGCCAACCTCTTCTCCCAGCTGCCACGTTCAGGATTTTCCGTGTCGACGGCACAATGGAGACCGCAGAGGCACGCGACATCACCATCATAGACAGGGGCTACTTCCGCAGTGGCCAATTCGTCGTGTCGGCGTCAGATATTCATGGTCGGGTCGGCGTCGTCACGGAATCCAACACCACGCTCGACCTCGTGAAGGTCGTCAGCCACGGGGAGCCACCGGTCATGGCGATGAGCGGGGTGGCGCCGGGATGCCTGCGGCGCGTCCGAGAGCTCTGCCTCGGCGACTTCGTCGTGTCCGGGTCGTCAAGGTGCCCCTCGAGCTCGGCGTGGTGTTTGACGATGGCGCCCTCTGCAAGGTCATCGGCGGTGCGCGTTGACGAAGCTACAAACAAACAAACGCATTTTTCACGACCGGATGAAATCGAGCTTCTACCCGGGCCTGCGTGTCACCTCGCGGGCGGACGGCTTCAAGTACTGTCGGTGGCTTCGTGGATACTGGAAGCCCAGCCGCAAAGTGGGCACCATCGCCAAGGTTCAGATGACGGGAGCACTCGTCCACTGGATCGCCTCTGCACACCACGGCGCCGACCAGTGGCTCGTCCAGGAGTCCGCTCCTCCGGCCTACCAGGATCCTGCCGATTTGACCTTCTTCTGCTCCGCCTACGATTGCTACTGGGGCGTTGGGGATCGCTGCTTCCTTCTTCGAGACACACAAGAAGAAGCACCGAAAAAGGAGAACACGATGCACCACCGGAAGCAGCCGACCCGGAAGCTCCTCCAGCTGGATGGGCGTAGGCGGACGCGGCAGAGGCAGCCGGTGGAGGTCGAGCAACCCATGAGCGTCGCCAGCACCCGCACCACCGTCGACGTGCTCTGGCAGGACGGCACGAGCCAGAGTGGGGTGCCGTCCACTGCTCTTCTCCCCTACCAGATGACGAGCGAGCACGAGTTCTTCCCGGGCTTCTACGTTGTCGACGGCGTGGCGCCCGCAGCTGATGCTGTAGCCGTCGTAGACGATGCTACTGAACAGACGACTGAGAAGAAGCGCGTCGGCGTTGTCCGATGCGTGAATTCCGAGGACCAAACAGTAGGTGTGTCGTGGTTGACAGAGGCCACAGAGATCGACACCCTGAGCGCCTACGACTTGGCATTGCAACCAGGTCCCCATGTTTTCTACGGACGTGTCGTCGTACGCCGGCCGCCATCGGGATGTCCTCCTGACGATGCCGCTGCTACCGATCTTTCATGGGTCGGCCATGTTGTTGACCTCGTTGACGGCCGTGTCCAAGTTAAGTGGGCCGACAACACTGTGTCATTGGTAATGATTCCAGCTTCTATTACTACATGCATGTATCTGCACCTACAGTCTTCTCTGTTGATGTTCAATAACCTGCTGGTCAATTGAGTTTTCAGGTGTTGCCCCATGAGATTAGTATCGTCACTGAGCAGTACTTCTGGGAACTAGAGGCTGAAATGGGCGGTGTCGGCGATGACTGGGTGGAGGTTAACAGCGTCGACGATGAGTGCGAAGACGAGGATTCAGCAAATAGTGCGGTATCTATCTATCTTTCTATACAGGTTGTAGCGAATAGGACATTCTCCAGGTCACCTAATAAGATATTAATAAGATATTAGTATTGTTTAGTAATCAATTGATGCGACTTTTTAAATGAACTTATGATGTTGACTGCAGTACAATGAACTGCAAAACCCACCTGAACGTATCAATGTCCAGGGTGACATTGATTCAGCGACTGAGGAGGACGACGATTCGGTGGATGAAGATGACAGTGCAGCAACAAAAGCAAGCCGGAAGGGTGCTATCATCGAGTATATGTCCCAACTGGGACACCAAGTGTTGGCTCAAACCATGAGATATTTTGGCAACAGGTTGTTGTTGTCGTCACTGGGCTCGGAATTAGCTGGAGCGACGGCCAACGAGGGAGCAAATGTGGCTGTAACCGATGGTCATCACAGTACAAGCAATCATGATGTGATTCACGCCATGGCGGCTGCACTAACCAGCAGCGACACATGTACAAATGATGACGACTGTGCCGAGAGGGGCAAAAATATTGAACAAGCCACCGGTGATGAAGATCAGTTTCGCTTCCCATATTTTGATGTTACACATAGTCCTCTTGATCACCATTACATCGACAATGCGGGGCAGGTGGGTTCACCACCCAAAACTACATTTCTTTTCTGTTTCCGGATATAAGGCTCGGTTTCCAGATTTTACTTGAATTTGTAAAACTCACCTTAATTCAACATCAGAACATAAAATTTTACCATTCTTTTTCAGGGCACTAGTGGTGGAAAGAGGTGGGTGAAGGCGGTGCAAAAAGAATGGAAAATACTGGAGAACAACAACTTGCCAGACACCATATATGTGCGCGTGTTCGAGGACCGCATGGACCTGCTCAGGGCCGTGATAGTTGGTGCGAGCGGGACACCCTACCACGACGGGCTCTTCTTCTTCGACCTGCACCTGCCGCCATCCTATCCTGATATGCCTCCGATGGTGTACTACCACTCATTCGGTCTTCGCCTCAACCCCAACCTCTACAACTCTGGCACAGTGTGCCTCAGCCTTCTCAACACCTTTGGTGGAGAGGCATCTGAAGTCTGGTCACCATCTACATCAAGTCTCCTACAGGCCGTCGTCTCTATACAGGGTCTTATACTCAACGACCAACCATACTACAATGAGGTCGGTTATCAGGCCCTAGTTGACAAGCCAGAGGGATGCCGCAACGCACTGCCATACAATGAAAATGCTTACTTGCTCACCCTTTGGACGATGATCCACTTGTTCCGCCGACCGCCATGTGGATTTGAGGGATTCATTAAGGATCACTTCTGCCGCCGAGGGAGGTTCATTCTTCGAGCATGTGAGGCATACCTCAGAGGGTGTGTAGTTGGCATGCTCGATGGTGATGCATGCGCCACCAAGGGGAGCAAGGACGATAGATCATGCTCAGCCGGGTTAAGACTGGCGCTTTCCAACATGCTGCCGAAGCTCGTGGCAGCACTAGCAGAGATTGGCGCCGAGGGGTGTGAGTGTGACCAGTTCCACGAGCTGCATGACCTTCTTATCGGCGGCGATCGAGTGCAACGTTGCTCACTAAATTATCAAGTGCACTAGTTCTTGGTTGCATATGTCTAGTATATATACATTTTTGTAGTGCCGTGTATGTATAGTTTTTGCATTGTCATTGCGACTTTATCCAACTAGAGATAAATGCCTCCTTACTATTAATAATAATTTACTTTATATCATTCATAAATAGTTAAAGTACGGGCTCTGCATTTTCTAATTTATGTTTCTTTTCAGAAACAAAACTTATATCTTATTTTCATTTATTATTAGAGGAGAAAAGAGCAAATTAGCTCAGTTAGGCCCAAGTATAAGAAATCAAACTTATACTTTATTTCAATTATTATAATTAGAAGATAAAATACCAAATTAGCTCAATTAGGCCCAATTAAGAATCAAAAGTGCCCACTAACTATCAATGAAAAAAAACAAAAAACAAATGAAATCGCTGGGATGATGCGGTGCATATGGCCGCTGCCGGCTTAAAGCCCCTCTGATTAAGTAAGCCCTTTCGTGACTATGTGGTTTCCTCAACTGGTATATAGTACGGTCTGGTTCTAAACCGCTCTCTTCGTCGAGTGTCAAAAACGCTGTTATATTATAGGATCGGAGGAAGTAATTTCAAATAGTTTGGATTGCTTACTTTTTCAGTTTTCACGTCACTCTCCCGCTCAGCATGTACGTCATTCCCTGGTCAACATGCGTGCAATTTAAATACGACCATACGTTAGGTGCTCATACGGTACACCACCTCTTTGGTGGATTACATACATTGCTTCGTGCAAGCATGAACGAATAATTGCACATACACACTTTTGAGTAAGTGTTCATTCCGCACATACACACTTTCGTGCAAGCCTGGCTCCTGGATGCTTGACATCCTGACATTGAAGTAGGCCGGCTGCTTAGGCTCTGGCATCCTGATCTCCTCGCTGCCAAGCATGAAGACCAGGGGCGGACCTAGAGAGAAAATGACCAGGTGTCCTAGCATATCATCACTCATATTTTTCATCTAAAGATGAGGTGTGGCACTATATTTTGCATGAAACTTACAAAGAAAACATCTTGCACCGGTGTCCTGTGCATCCGGGTAGTTCAACTTGGGTACGCCCCTGATGAAGATGATGTTGGAAATGCTGGGTCGGCTGTTGGCGCTGTCCTGGATGCAGAGCGGCGCCATCTAGACTCACTCCATCACCTTGGACACCGGGTAGTAAACCCCAAGTACCATGTCGACCAACTCATGCCCGTTCGCTTTGATATTTAGCTTTCAGCACAACTGAAGTGGAACCTTTTGTTGCGTTTTAAGTGAATCTAGTGCATTATATGTACTTACGTGTCCTGTTAGATTCAAGAAGCTTGTATTCCTTTGCCCGCTTATAATCTCGATATGTAAGATGCCAAAATTGTAGATGTCCGACTTGGTCGAGAAAAAACCCTTTGAGGCATACTCCATAAAAATTCCATCAGGCTTCTTGATTACTACATTCATGCAAAAGGAAGGCGGGCTCCAATGTGAACCCAGTAGCAATCAAAGTGCATCGTGTGTTTCTAAACTATTGGTTCCTCCAATGTCTCAGATAATTAAATCCCCTAGGCATAAATATTGTATGTACATGAACTAAGTCTAATGATGGACTGAATTCTTAAATGTCACTCATATATATATATATATATATATATATATATATATATATATATATATATATATATATATATATATATATACACACACACACTAGACCATGATGGCGCGCGTTGCCGCACCCATCAATTTTGGGAGTAGAGTGGTTGGAATTTGTATATACATATGAAGACACTAAACATATAAATGATATAATCACCCCTAAAAGTTTACGAACATATTCTAAATTGAAAATCTTGTTTTATAAATGATATAATTTCCCCCAAAGTTTAAGAACGTATTCTAAATTGAAAATATCCAAACAATTGGTTGCAACAATCTCTGATACTTTCAGGCAAGTACAATCATCAACTGGTAGCTAAAATTGTACAAGACCATACCTATCAACAGTGGCGGAGCTTGAGAATAATTCAAGAGGGGGCCATTAGTCAAAAGGAACCAAGTTAATAGGGAAGGAGGGGCTAATTTGTAGTTTAAACACTAATTAGGCTCATGATGTAGCTTGTTCTTCAATGGATGCAAAAAATAAGGGGGGGCCATGGCCCCTGTTGGTCTCCACTAAGCTCCGCCACTGCCTACCAAGAAGCCAAATGAGAGAACAGAAACACAGATCCTTGTGCGATTGTCACAAACAGTGGCTACAGTTATCGGTTCACATGCATATTTTGTTGCCAGGAAAATCATAGTAACCACTCCGCGTAATGAAATTTATTCTGCCCATAGTACGAAATTTGGAGTATCTCTATCTTGTGTAAGTTCCTGCATTTAAGACGTCATCGGCGGCAATGTGATGTACGGCAATATTTCCTGGTCCCATCAACAACACCTCATAGCAGATAGGGGAACCACAAATAGCAGTTCGGGAGAACATCGGCAGTTCTATTTATTATCAATTCATGTATCACCCAAGTAGCAGCACGAACATACACATTGTGCTCAATATATTACGAAAAATGTAATAAGGAATAGATGAGTAGAACCGATTTGCATTCCAATGAGCAATGAACAAATCTCTTAAATAACTTCTCCCGAGAAGAAGATTTTTGTACTCGTGCCTTTGGCTCACGTTCTAACATCTCCAGCGCTATTTGCTTCTCTGCCAACAAAATAATGTAATTATAACAAGAAATTAGCAAGGGTACTTGGTAGTGCTATCACTAAGGCCGCGCTTGGAATGGTTGTATTCCAATACGGGGGTGTTTTGTTTACACTTGTATTTTACTCGCCACTGCACAATTTCCGGCTGGAAACAAAACGACCGTCGAGGTCTGTATTTTTTACACCCGTATCTGAAAACAAAACGACGTTCTAAACAGAGCCTAAAGAATTGATTACCTACATTGAGTGTACAATTTTATGATACATACATAAGGAATGTGGAAAAGGTTCCATGTGATATTACAATCCACGTCAGCAATATATCTTGTGACAAGAACGCATCATATATAATTTCTTTTGAATATTACAAACTTTGGTATTCCCGCCGGGCATTATATCACAGGTCAATCAAGTTCTCCACTGACCTCAAAGCCTCATCTCGCTCTTGTCGTTTCCCTTGTAGGCAACAACACCTGCAAAGAAGAAAGCTCTTATTCTGCTTAGGAAATAGGAATGAGAAGATACTTGTGAAAAGGCCAAAAGTAAGATCATATGTTTTCTAGCCGAAACAGGCTCAAGTACTTTGCATCGAAATTAAGCTACATCACATGGAAATCAACGTGGAAACATGACAGGAAAAACTACAATTTTAATGGTATAGAAATAGTAACATTGATGCAACAATTTGTTTCTTGGATAAAGGTTGGTTTGCAAGATCTGGAGGTATGTCTAAAAGATTTGGTAAGTAGACATAGCATGTGCTCCAACAACAATCATACGAAACGCGCTGTTTCGATCGTCTGGAGTCGGGGTTAATCAAAATAATCTACTCTTCATTTAGAGGGAAATGTGGCCAGAGGCATCATCCAGTACTCCAGACCTGATCTAACTTGCCCTGTTCCCTGTATCTAATGCGAGCCAATAATTTTTCCTCAATGTGTTATACTGTGTATTTAGGAAAGATATTATCAGGGAAATTATTGGCCTTTGTTCACTCATTGATAGAGCAATCGGGTTATGTTTTTCGCGCATTTGAATTGGTGTAAGTCTGTGGAATACATCAACAGACAGTACCATGGGATGAATGATACACATACATATCAATAATTATCATTGGGAATTGTCTAAGAAAGAACGCCTAGTTACATGGATAGTAAAGCATCAAGAGACAGGGCATGGCTGCGCTCGTGAAGAAATTACCATGCATGCAATTGTCAGATGAAGAAAAATCCAAACAAGATATGAGAACGAACCTTCCGAATTAGCCTGAACCGATAGACCAGAAGCAAGATGTACACTGCCTATACAAAATTAAGACTGGCAATAAATCAACGGAATTGTTAGGCTGAACATGGAATTGTAGGGAAAATTCTGCAGTAAGGTCGAAGATGGAGGGGCTACATTAGCCAATAACCATAATAGCTGCTGAAGGTGTTACTGCCAGAGGAAGAATGGGAACATGAAAGCGTGAGGGATATATACTGGCGAATGAACTCAAGTAGTACGTGTACGTTTTTTAAATAGTAACTGCATCCATTAATCGCCACGGGCAAGTTGCGCGCATTACCTGCCATAAATGAGTAACCAGGAACTGATGCATGGTGGCTTAATTGCGGCGGATCGACTTCAAACGCTAGTCAATGCCTGCAGCGCTACTTCTCCCTTCTGCGTCAGCTCCCAATGCGTGCATCGCCTCTCCCCCGCATCGATTGGCAAGGTCCGCACTGCGTCGCTCCCTCCGCGTCGGTCTGTCGTACACCCGCGTTGGTGGGCTTCTTGCGAGAGAGAGGGCCCAATTAACTACAGGCCTTCAATTTTGTTACGAGAGTAGCTGCCCACTCCTGTAGCGAGAATCAGTGCGCATGAGTTTGATTTGACGGTCGAAGACACCTAAAACTGGAGATCCGACGGACAAGAATGCTAATGGCCTGAGATGGCTGGAAAAGTGCTCAGTTTTAATGTATTTATATATATATGCATATCCATCTACTAGTGTCCACTTTCCCTCACACACATTACCAACGCCAACCACCAAGCATGCATCTTGTATGCATGTCTAGAGTAGGGGGCACCATGGTTTTTATTTGCTCGTGAAATACCTACTCATATCTAGAGAAAATTGTTTTTTGGCATCTCTTTTTAATGAACTTCTCTTTCATTCTTCATATAGATTAAGGGTGCGTCTAACTAACAGTTGACTGATTTTCATTTAATCATAAGTCAAATTTTGTGTCAGTCTAATTTGACTAGACTGACCACCCAGAAGACACAAAATACACATGACCGTACTAATTTTTTTTAACACCACGTTACATTAATTAACCAGTGCGAAACTTACAATCGTTTGATACAAAATTCACCACACAGTGCGGTACATCATTAGCAAGAATTCCATCGGATCTATTGTCAAAACTAAATTTTGCTATTAGATGAGCCACCACATTGGCGGATTGACTAATCTTAGCCATTTGAAAGTTGTTTATCAGCTTAGATAAGCTCGGTGCTGCGGTTCCTAGTGTGCTGAAGGTGGTGGCTTGAGGCGTGCTTCCTCGGCAGTGATGTGTGGCTCCGACTGCAAGTGGCTGCAGTGTTGGCGGTGTGAGGCATCTTTCGGGGCTGGCCGGAAGCTTGGTGGCGTGGAAATGTGCAATGCTACGGATGAAAATTCTGTTCGACCTTGGTCGTACCGGCGTCGATGGCACCCGTGGGTGTCATTCCCCTTCCTGGAGGCGTCGCCGAGTGTAGCGCCATTGTTCACGGTGCCTTGTATCGGCAACCATCTCCGGGGCGAAAGCCTTGATTCGTAGGATCGGCACGATGGCGGCGTCTTTCTGACGTTGTTTCTCTGTTGGGAGCTTCGTGCTTGGAGATAAGAGGCCCTATGTTGCGCTCCTCCGGCGTGCACCGCTACCCGAATCGTTCTTCTCTGGCGCTATGTACAGTCGTTGCTGGCTCTTCCTGGGAAGCTGGAGTTGCTGTTCTTCGATGATCACCGGCGTCGGTCGAGACGCGGCGAGGATATCGGTTTTGGGTAGGCTCTGTTTGTCGTAGTGTGTGTCGTGTGTGGTTTCCTTCTTGTGTCGGGTGTGGAGTTGTGCTACGCTCGCTGTTCGCAGCGAGAGGTAGATGTGGTTGTATGGCTGTATTTCTCTCCTTCTATAAAGCTAAGGTAAGCAATTTGCGTACCCTCGAAAAAAAAATCGACCAACGATGACCTGTCAAGGTTCTCTGTTGCAAGAGTCGCCACAACAAACGCACAATCAGTCTCTAAAATAATAGGATTGTGGAGAGGTATACCTATGTATAGACCAGCAATGCATGCCCTTAGCTCCGCTTCATCCACACTTTGACACGATCCAATGAAGTCCCAAGAAGAGGCAATGACTTCCCCAGCCGCATTCCTAACCACCACATGAGGGGGGTAACGTGAAAAACAGTAGAACTCGAGAGGGGTAGCGTGAAAAACATTTTTTTTAAGTTTTTAACGTGGGATTTTATTTGCTACGAGAAACTAAAAATGTTGGCAGTGTCATCGATACGCATGCAGCTGCAATGCTATTTTCTTTTAATTCCAACATACCGGGTGTCTCTGAAGGGACGAGTCTGGGAGCAGAGCGGGGCTTATGACCTGGTCCTGTTTAACGTCGCTAGCCGATGTGGGACTAAACGAACCAGCGTCTTGCGTGGCGACTTGCCGAGACTGGCGATCTGCCCTTTTCCTTCCCGCTGATTCCTTGTGCTTCCTTCCTTGAATCCTCTCGTGTCCATCTTTGTTCTTCCCAGCTCGCTTCCTCTGTTCTTCTCAGGCTTTCTTGATCTCTTTGTCTCTTCTCTCTCCCACCAAAGCTTTGGCGAATTCCTGGGTGGTCTCTACCCGGGACAGAAGATTACCGATGGATGCGGCGCCGGACATGGAGGGCCCTTCGGCTCCTCACTCGCCGGTTGCGGATCGAGCACGGTGCCGTTGGCCTATTCGAGTGGGATGGATCACTTCAGAAAGCAAGCGATGCAGCTTCTCAAGAGATCCAAGGATCCCCTAAGTTGCTTGGGGCGGATGAGAGAAAGGGCTAGGGCATTCCTTGGCCATGCCCATGATGTTGGAGAGCAGAATTTTCAGTTGGAGGTGAGACCTTGCATCCAATACTCAGCCCCAGCCGTCCCGGCGAATCCAGTGGAGGAGGTCGTCAGCAAACCAGCTACGTACGGTGATCTCAATGATCTCATCCGTGCTGGACAAACCCGTAATCCCATGCGCGTATGGCGCCTCTCTGAATCTGAATGAACATTATATTACGGTTCAGACTTTGAAGTGGCCTGGAAGCATGACAAATTGGGAAATTTCTCTGTTCGGTCAGCATACAAAGCTCTATTAAAGTTGAAGAGACAAAATGAGATTGCATCCACCTCCATAACTGCTCCTATTAGTCATTGGCAGAAGTTGTAGAAAATCCCAGTGCCACCTAAAGTTCGTAATTTCTGGTGGAGGGTTATTCACAAATTTGTACCATGTCGTTCGGTTCTGCAAAAGCGTCATATTGAGGAGATATCATTTTGCGAGGACTGCGGAGTGGAGGAAACAATAACACACGCACTGTTCTCTTGTACACGGGCCAAGGTTTTTTTGGTCTGAACTTAAGCGTTTCCTTCCGGTTAGAATTCCTGTTCTTCATCCAGATTCTTGGGCTATTAATATTGTTGACAACAAAGAGGTTTCAGAATCACTTGCAGCCATTATCTTAGTTGGGTGCTGGACAGTGATCTGGATAGAACAGAACAACAAGAGACATGGGGAACGATGTCGTTCTGTTCAGGCTTCTGTCAGATGGGCAATTGATACTATTCATGATATTGGTACATTGGAAGGAGTGAAGAAGCACCGAATGCCGAGAGAGAATACGAGCTGGTTACCACCAGAGGAAACTTTTATCAAGGTGAATCTTGATGCCTGCTATTCATGAAACTTGGCTCGGCACGGGAGTGGTGATTCGAAACCACAATGGTGAGTTAATCCGAGCTCAGGCTATATGGTACTGGTACGCGCAAAATGCATGGTTTATGGAAGCCTTGGTGATCCGGGATGGTATCTGTGTAGCAATGGATCTTGGCTTCTGCAAGGCTATCATCAAGAGTGATGCGCAGGAGGTTGTCCGGATGATCAATGTTGCAGATTGCGAGAGGGCGGATATACGGTGATGTGTTCATGTGCGAACAGATAGTACATGGTTACCACTTACGAGCGTGAAAAACCTGAAACCTCGTAACAAGGATGCCTACCTACTAAATGGAAGAAGCAAACCAGCCGCAACGTACATACGTTGCGATTTGCTATCAGCAAAGACTAAGCATGTATCCAATCCAACAGGGACGTAGCTAAGCTATAGCTAGCACCAGCGATATATATACCAGCCGACGATGAGCATGTCTTTCATATCATGTGCTGCGTGGCGGGCGGCACGATGGAGCCGTCGCTGCGGCCCTGCTGCTTCTGTAGCTCCACGTTGGCGTGCCATCCGATGTCCATGACGAAGCCCCGGTTGCAGAGCTCGCGGTACTCCTGGCAGATGGCGCAATACTCGAGTCAGCAGAAGTGGACGCAGCAGTCCGGGCAGGGGGTCTCCTGGAGCCCGTACTGGGCGCGCATCTTGGTGCGGTACACGCAGGAGTAGATCCACTGGCACTGCCACCCCGACAGCACCCCTATCGCCATGTACAGGGCCGCGCCGGCGCCGCTTGACGTCGCCCCCTTGTCCAGGATCTCCGCCATCCGCCCCACCGCGATGCACGGGCAGCACCACCCCAGCAAGCAGACGCCATGGTCGTCGGCGCAGTCGAACAAGCCCGTTGACCAGGGGGTGGTTCCGGGCTCCATGGTGGCTGCTGGCATGCTCGTTCCGGCCGACGGGCTCCTATAGCTATCCGGCCACCGGTGGACGATGGGCAAGCGGGTGGCCTCAGCTAGCGGTATATGTTGGTTCCCACGATTTATTAGCACTAAAAAAATTAGCGCGCACTATTATTAGCTGGACTCGCAAAAATAAGTGGCACATGATTTCCATGTTCCATCTCCCGATAAAAATAGTAATACGTACTATAAGGAAAAGAAAATACTCTTGAAATGTGCCCCCTATGGGCTATGAAAATAATAGGACAATTCCATGACCGACTTCATTTTCTTATGGTGAATTGGAGCGGCGCCACATTCGGGATGATGACTAGTACGTCTGATGTGCGGACATGCCAATGAGTCGTTATTTCATGCCTTCATACAATGTGATCGTGCATGCGCTGTTACTTTCGAATGCTGCGAAGGAATTCTTTCAAGTCAAGTTGCCTAAACTTCATCCAGCCACTTGGACTAGGGATTTGCTATAGCAGGCTATGCCAAATAGCGGCGGATCCCTCGCACTTTGGATTCGCTATCACGGGATCTGCCTCGTCTCTTGTGGCCTTAGGGCCATTGATGCGCGGTGGATCCTATCCTTTGTCGTTGAGAGGGCTTATGCTTCATTTTAGGTGTTTTTTTGTTCTGTTTGGTGTTTGTATCCTGCTTTACATAGAGGTGACAACGGCATCTAACAACTAACTACCAGGAATGCCAATAAAATTAATTGCCGCATTACATAGAGGTGATGTCAACACACTACTTTGGGCAAATCCTTATGCCCACGCCCTAACAACCCTTCACGTGTTGGAGCTCTGCTGCCTTCTTTTCTTCTCTGCCCTAATTATCTATCAGAGTTTCCAGTGGTATCCTCCGCCTGCCAGGTAATGAACATGCAACCAAATGATTCAAAAGAAATGTGTATTACAATATATATGCCCAACCAACATATGAAGAATCCTGACAACAAGATATGTATCTGAGACAAACACAATGCCACGTGTAGTTCATCAGGAAACAAAAAACACTCTTAATTATGATATAAGCTACAAATAGGAGTGTTCCCATGAGAACTGCAAAGGGATCCCCAACAATGCCTCTGTTAAATTTTCCTTGAAATCGCCCTACCCCTTTGTTGTTGTTCATTTCTTTATTTGTCTTGGATACCATGGGAGAGATCCCGATGCGGAGTACCAAAGAGAAAAAGACATCGAATGCTTATAAGAGCTCAAGGAAGGATGAACAGGGACATCATCGAAGTATGTCTTCTCCAAGGTAGAGGATCTCAACATTGAGGAGCTAGGAGCATTTCCAATTTCTCCCGCGAGTACAGACACAAATTTCACATCGGTTTTGATATGAGCATACCAGCACATGTGGGCCACCACCATGATATCCGTTATGGCATTATCACTATCTCAATAAATATACTTCTCATCCCAAATAATTCTAGATCATGTCCACTTTGATTGTGCCAACGACAATGAGGAGATCGTCTGTGACTAGGGTCAACGATGAGGCGAAGATGGAAAGGATTGTGTTGCTCAAAAGTAGAGGTGGCCCATTTAGGGACCACTTAGTAGTAGTGCAGGTCTTACACCCCTGCGCTACTGCCACCCCTGCGCTACTACTACTGCATAACCCCGGGGCACGACGGGGACCACTTAGTGGTAGTACATATTTTAGACCCCTGCGCTACTGCCACCCCTGCGCTACGACTATGCCTTACCTGTAGCGCACAGTTTGCACCCGCGCTACTACTAAGTAGTAGTAGCGTGGGTCAAATAAGGGGCGCCACTACTAAGTGGTTACGTACCTATAGGGTTTTCCCTGATAGTGGATCTTCTTGATGATCTGGATGTTGATTGGAAGAAATGCTTGTTAAAACTTCACAATATTCATTGTTGTGGTGGAAGACTTAATAAATTCACCTCGCCCTTGAGGGAGGGTCACTCTCTAAGGAAGTTGTTGGGTCTGAGTGCCCCTTCTCTAGACAGCCAATTATCCTTGGGTCTGTCCCTCGATTCATTTGATAATGCCTTGTGTCAAAGTATCCCATCCGTCCAACATGGCCCTCTGAATTTGTGTAGGATTATTACCCAAACTAGTTGAAAGGAAAATTTTCCTTGCCAAATATTCTGCTAGCTTAATGTTTGTGTAGATTGAATATGCAAACTAATTTTCAAGAACAGAAAATTTGGCATATAATGCATAATTTCTATTTGATCTTCTGAATCTTCTTATGTACACTACCTTTATTAAGTCATAATTACCTTATGTATTCCGTAACATATAACATGGGCGATAGGGGTAAATGGCACATGAATGGGTCTATATCATTTATAATTAACCGCCAGATCAATATATTTGTATCCCCCGCTTTATGTCATAAAGCAAACATCATCACATACATTGGGACAAACCGAAACAACACACACCACCACCACACACAACACACACCCAGGACATGATACAAAGGTGTCGGGCACCGTGCCCCAATGCCACCGCCTACCAAGCTAACCAAAGATGACGAAGGATAACCGCTTGGAGAGGACGTAGAACTCCAAGAAGAAACGAGGAGGGGTGAGACGGACATGACTGAGCAGTGACTCCAAGATAGTGCCTCCTAGAAGGGGACGCCCATGGATATCCGCCACCGCCCGATCCGTATGTCATGTTTTCACATGGAGTCACATGCGAGGGGCCGAGAGCATCGCCACGGCGCCTTCATGAAGGATACGACGTCCACCGCCACCACCACCGCATAATTTCTATTTGATCTTCTGAATCTTCTTATGTACACTACCTTTATTAAGTCATAATTACCTTATGTATTCCGTAACATATAACATGGGCGATAGGGGTAAATGGCACATGAATGGGTCTATATCATTTATAATTAACCGCCAGATCAATATATTTGTATCCCCCGCTTTATGTCATAAAGCAAACATCATCACATACATTGGGACAAACCGAAACAACACACACCACCACCACACACAACACACACCCAGGACATGATACAAAGGTGTCGGGCACCGTGCCCCAATGCCACCGCCTACCAAGCTAACCAAAGATGACGAAGGATAACCGCTTGGAGAGGACGTAGAACTCCAAGAAGAAACGAGGAGGGGTGAGACGGACATGACTGAGCAGTGACTCCAAGATAGTGCCTCCTAGAAGGGGACGCCCATGGATATCCGCCACCGCCCGATCCGTATGTCATGTTTTCACATGGAGTCACATGCGAGGGGCCGAGAGCATCGCCACGGCGCCTTCATGAAGGATACGACGTCCACCGCCACCACCGCTGTCGACCAGTACAAGCACTGGGGAAGTGACGAACTCCGGCGCTCGCACCCCTCCGACATACCCTAGCTCTGCCAACCAGCCACACCCAAGCCCCCCCCCCCCCCACACACAAGGCCATGGTTGCCCGCCCACACCCAAGACGTAGGTTCGGCCCACAAACGCCACGCCTCTCATCGCATGGTCCGCCGCCCAACATACAGACACCCCCAAGATCATCCAAAAGGATTAGCTTTGGACCAAGGGGACACCCTCGACCGACAAACCGTAGAATGTGTACCGCCTTGAAGATCGCCGATGCTACAGCCGCCCGAACGCGTCCAGGGAAAGGCGGAGGTGGGGGAGCGGACGCATCCAGATCGGCATACCTTGTGCTGGTGACGGGGGCCCGAGCACGTCGGCGGCGCCCATCCCTCCAGCCAAATCTCTCCCCACAGACACACCCCCGGGCCGCCCCGCCTCGGCGTCTAGTGCAGAGCCACCCAAGGCCACCGACAAAGCCGCATCCACCGACAAGGAGGGCCCGTCAGGACCGCCACCAACCCCCGAGGAAGCTTACCGAGGAGTCCAACCGTGTTGTCGCCGCCATCCGGCCGACGGGACGCCTAGAAACCGTGCAACCTGCCCACCTGCCACCGCCGCCATGGCCACGGCAGAGGCGGACGCCCGCAGCTCGCTCGCTCCCGGCCCGCTGGAGCCCACCGCGCCCCACCACGCCTCAGCTCTTCACACCGCCCCTCGCCCTACTGTCGTCGCCGCGCTGCCGCTCGATCTTGGAACCCGCATCCGTCGGCCCGGGCGGGGGAAGTAGGAACACCGCGCTGATGCCCGCGCTGGCAAGGCTTAGCCCACCAGCACGTCTGGGGGGGCGGCGAGGGGAGGGAGGCGTGAGGAGGAGGGCCCAGGCCGGTGCTAGGGTCCCCCCCCCCCCCCCCCCCCCCCCGGCGCTCGCAGGAGCGTCGCAGGAGGGGAGGGAGCACTATGTATATTTGTATACATGCAAGTAGGGTACACATACTATCTTATATCTTATTTCTTACACCCCATGCAGTAGGTACTATTAATTCTTTTTTTTACTGGTAGTAGGCTCTATTAACTCAATGTATCAATTCAGTACAATGTACAGATTTATGTTCCACGTACTCCCTCCATTCTATAGTTCTTGTCGTGGTTCTATTTGAAACTTGAACACAAGAAATATGAAACGAGGGACTACTAATCTACAGTAATATGATACCCCGCATGCTGCTGGGGAATTACTTGTGCAGGGAACATAATTTTGGTATATATCACTACTTTTTTCACAAGTGTTAGTTTATGTTGTATTCATTGCATCGCATGCGTATTTTGCTAGCGCGACCTGGTTTTGCAATAGTTTGTGACCAATAGTGTGCACAATTTACACAAATTCATAGACCACGGTTGCTTTTTACTCTTAAAATTTCCGGATTAGAAAAATATATTAAATGGGCAACTTTTATGAATGCTGACGCAAGAATGCATGTGGTGGCGGATATGCCAAAACATTTTTTTTTCTCTGCGTGTGGACACAAATGTCACTCACGACTTGACGAGGCACAAGAGAAGATAAACCCAAGGGGAGTCCGTTTCCACTTCCTCTCGGATCGGATGTCTGTACGTACAGTCCGACCTCAACTCAAAGTCTCAAACTCCCGGAAAAACATGCCTGCCAAGATACCAATATATACAGCTGCGTACGTGCCAAAATCAACATCAGAAATTCCGATCTACTCAAACCTAAACGGCAGGCAGCAGGAGCTTTTCTGAGCAAATAACCGACTGCCCGCGCGAGAAGAAGTAAACACCGCAAGGTGCAATGAACGCCGTCGCCGAGGATGCCGTGGCATCTAGTACCAATATTCATCAGATTCAGGAGGGTGACCTCGTTAGGGTCGGGCCGAATGGCGACCATGGCATGGTGGCCCATCTCCCGGAGCTATACTACACCGGCCAACCTCTTCTCCCAGCTGCCACGTTCAGGATTTTCCGTGTCGACGGCACAATGGAGACCGCAGAGGCACGCGACATCACCATCATAGACAGGGGCTACTTCCGCAGTGGCCAATTCGTCGTGTCGGCGTCAGATATTCATGGTCGGGTCGGCGTCGTCACGGAATCCAACACCACGCTCGACCTCGTGAAGGTCGTCAGCCACGGGGAGCCACCGGTCATGGCGATGAGCGGGGTGGCGCCGGGATGCCTGCGGCGCGTCCGAGAGCTCTGCCTCGGCGACTTCGTCGTGTCCGGGTCGTCAAGGTGCCCCTCGAGCTCGGCGTGGTGTTTGACGATGGCGCCCTCTGCAAGGTCATCGGCGGTGCGCGTTGACGAAGCTACAAACAAACAAACGCATTTTTCACGACCGGATGAAATCGAGCTTCTACCCGGGCCTGCGTGTCACCTCGCGGGCGGACGGCTTCAAGTACTGTCGGTGGCTTCGTGGATACTGGAAGCCCAGCCGCAAAGTGGGCACCATCGCCAAGGTTCAGATGACGGGAGCACTCGTCCACTGGATCGCCTCTGCACACCACGGCGCCGACCAGTGGCTCGTCCAGGAGTCCGCTCCTCCGGCCTACCAGGATCCTGCCGATTTGACCTTCTTCTGCTCCGCCTACGATTGCTACTGGGGCGTTGGGGATCGCTGCTTCCTTCTTCGAGACACACAAGAAGAAGCACCGAAAAAGGAGAACACGATGCACCAACGGAAGCAGCCGACCCGGAAGCTCCTCCAGCTGGATGGGCGTAGGCGGACGCGGCAGAGGCAGCCGGTGGAGGTCGAGCAACCCATGAGCGTCGCCAGCACCCGCACCACCGTCGACGTGCTCTGGCAGGACGGCACGAGCCAGAGTGGGGTGCCGTCCACTGCTCTTCTCCCCTACCAGATGACGAGCGAGCACGAGTTCTTCCCGGGCTTCTACGTTGTCGACGGCGTGGCGCCCGCAGCTGATGCTGTAGCCGTCGTAGACGATGCTACTGAACAGACGACTGAGAAGAAGCGCGTCGGCGTTGTCCGATGCGTGAATTCCGAGGACCAAACAGTAGGTGTGTCGTGGTTGACAGAGGCCACAGAGATCGACACCCTGAGCGCCTACGACTTGGCATTGCAACCAGGTCCCCATGTTTTCTACGGACGTGTCGTCGTACGCCGGCCGCCATCGGGATGTCCTCCTGACGATGCCGCTGCTACCGATCTTTCATGGGTCGGCCATGTTGTTGACCTCGTTGACGGCCGTGTCCAAGTTAAGTGGGCCGACAACACTGTGTCATTGGTAATGATTCCAGCTTCTATTACTACATGCATGTATCTGCACCTACAGTCTTCTCTGTTGATGTTCAATAACCTGCTGGTCAATTGAGTTTTCAGGTGTTGCCCCATGAGATTAGTATCGTCACTGAGCAGTACTTCTGGGAACTAGAGGCTGAAATGGGCGGTGTCGGCGATGACTGGGTGGAGGTTAACAGCGTCGACGATGAGTGCGAAGACGAGGATTCAGCAAATAGTGCGGTATCTATCTATCTTTCTATACAGGTTGTAGCGAATAGGACATTCTCCAGGTCACCTAATAAGATATTAATAAGATATTAGTATTGTTTAGTAATCAATTGATGCAACTTTTTAAATGAACTTATGATGTTGACTGCAGTACAATGAACTGCAAAACCCACCTGAACGTATCAATGTCCAGGGTGACATTGATTCAGCGACTGAGGAGGACGACGATTCGGTGGATGAAGATGACAGTGCAGCAACAAAAGCAAGCCGGAAGGGTGCTATCATCGAGTATATGTCCCAACTGGGACACCAAGTGTTGGCTCAAACCATGAGATATTTTGGCAACAGGTTGTTGTTGTCGTCACTGGGCTCGGAATTAGCTGGAGCGACGGCCAACGAGGGAGCAAATGTGGCTGTAACCGATGGTCATCACAGTACAAGCAATCATGATGTGATTCACGCCATGGCGGCTGCACTAACCAGCAGCGACACATGTACAAATGATGACGACTGTGCCGAGAGGGGCAAAAATATTGAACAAGCCACCGGTGATGAAGATCAGTTTCGCTTCCCATATTTTGATGTTACACATAGTCCTCTTGATCACCATTACATCGACAATGCGGGGCAGGTGGGTTCACCACCCAAAACTACATTTCTTTTCTGTTTCCGGATATAAGGCTCGGTTTCCAGATTTTACTTGAATTTGTAAAACTCACCTTAATTCAACATCAGAACATAAAATTTTACCATTCTTTTTCAGGGCACTAGTGGTGGAAAGAGGTGGGTGAAGGCGGTGCAAAAAGAATGGAAAATACTGGAGAACAACAACTTGCCAGACACCATATATGTGCGCGTGTTCGAGGACCGCATGGACCTGCTCAGGGCCGTGATAGTTGGTGCGAGCGGGACACCCTACCACGACGGGCTCTTCTTCTTCGACCTGCACCTGCCGCCATCCTATCCTGATATGCCTCCGATGGTGTACTACCACTCATTCGGTCTTCGCCTCAACCCCAACCTCTACAACTCTGGCACAGTGTGCCTCAGCCTTCTCAACACCTTTGGTGGAGAGGCATCTGAAGTCTGGTCACCATCTACATCAAGTCTCCTACAGGCCGTCGTCTCTATACAGGGTCTTATACTCAACGACCAACCATACTACAATGAGGTCGGTTATCAGGCCCCAGTTGACAAGCCAGAGGGATGCCGCAACGCACTGCCATACAATGAAAATGCTTACTTGCTCACCCTTTGGACGATGCTCCACTTGTTCTGCCGACCGCCATGTGGATTTGAGGGATTCATTAAGGATCACTTCTGCCGCCGAGGGAGGTTCATTCTTCGAGCATGTGAGGCATACCTCAGAGGGTGTGTAGTTGGCATGCTCGATGGTGATGCATGCGCCACCAAGGGAAGCAAGGACGATAGATCATGCTCAGCCGGGTTAAGACTGGCGCTTTCCAACATGCTGCCGAAGCTCGTGGCAGCACTAGCAGAGATTGGCGCCGAGGGGTGTGAGTGTGACCAGTTCCACGAGCTGCATGACCTTCTTATCGGCGGCGATCGAGTGCAACGTTGCTCACTAAATTATCAAGTGCACTAGTTCTTGGTTGCATATGTCTAGTATATATACATTTTTGTAGTGCCGTGTATGTATAGTTTTTGCATTGTCATTGCGACTTTATCCAACTAGAGATAAATGCCTCCTTACTATTAATAATAATTTACTTTATATCATTCATAAATAGTTAAAGTACGGGCTCTGCATTTTCTAATTTATGTTTCTTTTTCAGAAACAAAACTTATATCTTATTTTCATTTATTATTAGAGGAGAAAAGAGCAAATTAGCTCAGTTAGGCCCAAGTATAAGAAATCAAACTTATACTTTATTTCAATTATTATAATTAGAAGATAAAATACCAAATTAGCTCAATTAGGACCAATTAAGAATCAAAAGTGCCCACTAACTATCAATGAAAAAAAACAAAAAACAAATGAAATCGCTGGGATGATGCGGTGCATATGGCCGCTGCCGGCTTAAAGCCCCTCTGATTAAGTAAGCCCTTTCGTGACTATGTGGTTTCCTCAACTGGTATATAGTACGGTCTGGTTCTAAACCGCTCTCTTCGTCGAGTGTCAAAAACGCTGTTATATTATAGGATCGGAGGAAGTGATTTCAAATAGTTTGGATTGCTTACTTTTTCAGTTTTCACGTCACTCTCCCGCTCAGCATGTACGTCATTCCCTGGTCAACATGCGTGCAATTTAAATACGACCATACGTTAGGTGCTCATACGGTACACCACCTCTTTGGTGGATTACATACATTGCTTCGTGCAAGCATGAACGAATAATTGCACATACACACTTTTGAGTAAGTGTTCATTCCGCACATACACACTTTCGTGCAAGCCTGGCTCCTGGATGCTTGACATCCTGACATTGAAGTAGGCCGGCTGCTTAGGCTCTGGCATCCTGATCTCCTCGCTGCCAAGCATGAAGACCAGGGGCGGACCTAGAGAGAAAATGACCAGGTGTCCTAGCATATCATCACTCATATTTTTCATCTAAAGATGGGGTGTGGCACTATATTTTGCATGAAACTTACAAAGAAAACATCTTGCACCGGTGTCCTGTGCATCCGGGTAGTTCAACTTGGGTACGCCCCTGATGAAGATGATGTTGGAAATGCTGGGTCGGCTGTTGGCGCTGTCCTGGATGCAGAGCGGCGCCATCTAGACTCACTCCATCACCTTGGACACCGGGTAGTAAACCCCAAGTACCATGTCGACCAACTCATGCCCGTTCGCTTTGATATTTAGCTTTCAGCACAACTGAAGTGGAACCTTTTGTTGCGTTTTAAGTGAATCTAGTGCATTATATGTACTTACGTGTCCTGTTAGATTCAAGAAGCTTGTATTCCTTTGCCCACTTATAATCTCGATATGTAAGATGCCAAAATTGTAGATGTCCGACTTGGTCGAGAAAAAACCCTTTGAGGCATACTCCATAAAAATTCCATCAGGCTTCTTGATTACTACATTCATGCAAAAGGAAGGCGGGCTCCAATGTGAACCCAGTGGCAATCAAAGTGCATCGTGTGTTTCTAAACTATTGGTTCCTCCAATGTCTCAGATAATTAAATCCCCTAGGCATAAATATTGTATGTACATGAACTAAGTCTAATGATGGACTGAATTCTTAAATGTCACTCATATATATATATATATATATATATATATATATATATATATATATATATATATATATATATATATATATATATATATATATATATACACACACACACTAGACCATGATGGCGCGCGTTGCCGCACCCATCAATTTTGGGAGTAGAGTGGTTGGAATTTGTATATACATATGAAGACACTAAACATATAAATGATATAATCACCCCTAAAAGTTTATGAACATATTCTAAATTGAAAATCTTGTTTTATAAATGATATAATTTCCCCCAAAGTTTAAGAACGTATTCTAAATTGAAAATATCCAAACAATTGGTTGCAACAATCTCTGATACTTTCAGGCAAGTACAATCATCAACTGGTAGCTAAAATTGTACAAGACGATACCTATCAACAGTGGCGGAGCTTGAGAATAATTCAAGAGGGGGCCATTAGTCAAAAGGAACCAAGTTAATAGGGAAGGAGGGGCTAATTTGTAGTTTAAACACTAATTAGGCTCATGATGTAGCTTGTTCTTCAATGGATGCAAAAAATAAGGGGGGGCCATGGCCCCTGTTGGTCTCCACTAAGCTCCGCCACTGCCTACCAAGAAGCCAAATGAGAGAACAGAAACACAGATCCTTGTGCGATTGTCACAAACAGTGGCTACAGTTATCGGTTCACATGCATATTTTGTTGCCAGGAAAATCATAGTAACCACTCCGCGTAATGAAATTTATTCTGCCCATAGTACGAAATTTGGAGTATCTCTATCTTGTGTAAGTTCCTGCATTTAAGACGTCATCGGCGGCAATGTGATGTACGGCAATATTTCCTGGTCCCATCAACAACACCTCATAGCAGATAGGGGAACCACAAATAGCAGTTCGGGAGAACATCGGCAGTTCTATTTATTATCAATTCATGTATCACCCAAGTAGCAGCACGAACATACACATTGTGCTCAATATATTACGAAAAATGTAATAAGGAATAAATGAGTAGAACCGATTTGCATTCCAATGAGCAATGAACAAATCTCTTAAATAACTTCTCCCGAGAAGAAGATTTTTGTACTCGTGCCTTTGGCTCACGTTCTAACATCTCCAGCGCTATTTGCTTCTCTGCCAACAAAATAATGTAATTATAACAAGAAATTAGCAAGGGTACTTGGTAGTGCTATCACTAAGGCCGCGCTTGGAATGGTTGTATTCCAATACGGGGGTGTTTTGTTTACACTTGTATTTTACTCGCCACTGCACAATTTCCGGCTGGAAACAAAACGACCGTCGAGGTCTGTATTTTTTACACCCGTATCTGAAAACAAAACGACGTTCTAAACAGAGCCTAAAGAATTGATTACCTACATTGAGTGTACAATTTTATGATACATACATAAGGAATGTGGAAAAGATTCCATGTGATATTACAATCCACGTCAGCAATATATCTTGTGACAAGAACGCATCATATATAATTTCTTTTGAATATTACAAACTTTGGTATTCCCGCCGGGCATTATATCACAGGTCAATCAAGTTCTCCACTGACCTCAAAGCCTCATCTCGCTCTTGTCGTTTCCCTTGTAGGCAACAACACCTGCAAAGAAGAAAGCTCTTATTCTGCTTAGGAAATAGGAATGAGAAGATACTTGTGAAAAGGCCAAAAGTAAGATCATATGTTTTCTAGCCGAAACAGGCTCAAGTACTTTGCATCGAAATTAAGCTACATCACATGGAAATCAACGTGGAAACATGACAGGAAAAACTACAATTTTAATGGTATAGAAATAGTAACATTGATGCAACAATTTGTTTCTTGGATAAAGGTTGGTTTGCAAGATCTGGAGGTATGTCTAAAAGATTTGGTAAGTAGACATAGCATGTGCTCCAACAACAATCATACGAAACGCGCTGTTTCGATCGTCTGGAGTCGGGGTTAATCAAAATAATCTACTCTTCATTTAGAGGGAAATGTGGCCAGAGGCATCATCCAGTACTCCAGTTCCTCAATGTGTTATACTGTGTATTTAGGAAAGATATTATCAGGGAAATTATTGGCCTTTGTTCACTCATTGATAGAGCAATCGGGTTATGTTTTTCGCGCATTTGAATTGGTGTAAGTCTGTGGAATACATCAACAGACAGTACCATGGGATGAATGATACACATACATATCAATAATTATCATTGGGAATTGTCTAAGAAAGAACGCCTAGTTACATGGATAGTAAAGCATCAAGAGACAGGGCATGGCTGCGCCCGTGAAGAAATTACCATGCATGCAATTGTCAGATGAAGAAAAATCCAAACAAGATATGAGAACGAACCTTCCGAATTAGCCTGAACCGATAGACCAGAAGCAAGATGTACACTGCCTATACAAAATTAAGACTGGCAATAAATCAACGGAATTGTTAGGCTGAACATGGAATTGTAGGGAAAATTCTGCAGTAAGGTCGAAGATGGAGGGGCTACATTAGCCAATAACCATAATAGCTGCTGAAGGTGTTACTGCCAGAGGAAGAATGGGAACATGAAAGCGTGAGGGATATATACTGGCGAATGAACTCAAGTAGTACGTGTACTTTTTTAAATAGTAACTGCATCCATTAATCGCCACGGGCAAGTTGCGCGCATTACCTGCCATAAATGAGTAACCAGGAACTGATGCATGGTGGCTTAATTGCGGCGGATCGACTTCAAACGCTAGTCAATACCTGCAGCGCTACTTCTCCCTTCTGCGTCAGCTCCCAATGCGTGCATCGCCTCTCCCCCGCATCGATTGGCAAGGTCCGCACCGCGTCGCTCCCTCCGCGTCGGTCTGTCGTACACCCGCGTTGGTGAGCTTCTTGCGAGAGAGAGGGCCCAATTAACTACAGGCCTTCAATTTTGTTACGAGAGTAGCTGCCCACTCCTGTAGCGAGAATCAGTGCGCATGAGTTTGATTTGACGGTCGAAGACACCTAAAACTGGAGATCCGACGGACAAGAATGCTAATGGCCTGAGATGGCTGGAAAAGTGCTCAGTTTTAATGTATTTATATATATATGCATATCCATCTACTAGTGTCCACTTTCCCTCACACACATTACCAACGCCAACCACCAAGCATGCATCTTGTATGCATGTCTAGAGTAGGGGGCACCATGGTTTTTATTTGCTCGTGAAATACCTACTCATATCTAGAGAAAATTGTTTTTTGGCATCTCTTTTTAATGAACTTCTCTTTCATTCTTCATATAGATTAAGGGTGCGTCTAACTAGCAGTTGACTGATTTTCATTTATTCATAAGTCAAATTTTGTGTCAGTCTAATTTGACTAGACTGACCACCCAGAAGACACAAAATACACATGACCGTACTAATTTTTTTTAACACCACGTTACATTAATTAACCAGTGCGAAACTTACAATCGTTTGATACAAAATTCACCACACAGTGCGGTACATCATTAGCAAGAATTCCATCGGATCTATTGTCAAAACTAAATTTTGCTATTAGATGAGCCACCACATTGGCGGATTGACTAATCTTAGCCATTTGAAAGTTGTTTATCAGCTTAGATAAGCTCGGTGCTGCGGTTCCTAGTGTGCTGAAGGTGGTGGCTTGAGGCGTGCTTCCTCGGCAGTGATGTGTGGCTCCGACTGCAAGTGGCTGCAGTGTTGGCGGTGTGAGGCATCTTTCGGGGCTGGCCGGAAGCTTGGTGGCGTGGAAATGTGCAATGCTACGGATGAAAATTCTGTTCGGCCTTGGTCGGACCGGCGTCGATGGCACCCGTGGGTGTCATTCCCCTTCCTGGAGGCGTCGCCGAGTGTAGCGCCATTGTTCACGGTGCCTTGTATCGGCAACCATCTCCGGGGCGAAAGCCTTGATTCGTAGGATCGGCACGATGGCGGCGTCTTTCTGACGCTGTTTCTCTGTTGGGAGCTTCGTGCTTGGAGATAAGAGGCCCTATGTTGCGCTCCTCCGGCGTGCACCGCTACCCGAATCGTTCTTCTCTGGCGCTATGTACGGTCGTCGCTGGCTCTTCCTGGGAAGCTGGAGTTGCTGTTCTTCGATGATCACCGGCGTCGGTCGAGACGCGGCGAGGATATCGGTTTTGGGTAGGCTCTGTTTGTCGTAGTGTGTGTCGTGTGTGGTTTCCTTCTTGTGTCGGGTGTGGAGTTGTGCTACGCTCGCTGTTCGCAGCGAGAGGTAGATGTGGTTGTATGGCTGTATTTCTCTCCTTCTATAAAGCTAAGGTAAGCAATTTGCGTACCCTCGAAAAAAAAAATCGACCAACGATGACCTGTCAAGGTTCTCTGTTGCAAGAGTCGCCACAACAAACGCACAATCACTACCGGACTCGCGGGCTATGCCTACGGCCCAAGGCCGTCGGCATAGGTCCTTTCCCGTCGGCATAGATCTATGCCTACGGCTGCCGTCGGCATAGCCCCGTCGGCGTAGATCTCGTCAGCGTAGATGTGTCAGACCGTCGGCGTAGTATAGCCGTCGGCATAGGTGCATATGCCGACGGCCGTGGGATAGCCGTCGGCATAGTTTAGCCGTCGGCGTTGTTTTCCGTCTGACGGCAACGGACGGCGCCGTCAACAGCGCTATTCAGGAGACGACACGTGGCGCGATACAGGAGACGACACGTGGAGCAGGTATGTCGATGGCTAGGTCGTCGGCATAGATTTCCATCTATGCCGACGACCTAGCCGTCGGCATACCTGCTCCACGTTTCGCCCCACGGCTTCTCCTGGCGGCAGGGCTATGCCTACGGCAAAGCCATCGGCATAGATGGAAATCTATGCCGACGGCTTTGCCGTAGGCATAGCCCTGCCACGTGGCAGCTCCTGGTTTCTCCTGGCAGCAGGGCTATGCCTACGGCAAAGCCGTCGGCATAGTTTGCCACGTGGCAAGCCCTGGTAACTCCTGGGCGTATATATGCCGACGGCTTTGCCGTAGGCATAGTTTTTTTGTTTTTTTTCCTGTTTTCTCTTTTCCAATTGATTTGACAGCATTTCAAAACAGAACAATATGAAATATGACAATTCATCATGTGAACATACTCAAGTTCAGCTAAACATACTCAAGTTCATCACATCATCTAAAGATCATCACCGATGGAAGTTCATGAACATAAAAGTAGTGCAAGACATGAAACATGATAAAAGTAGGAATATGAAAGGCATGGCACGATGGCCACATGCACGGAATCATCAAGCAAGAGCACCCCCGCCAAAACCACCACCTCCGCCATAACCACCACCACCTCCGCCATAACCACCACCACCTCCGTCAAAAGCACCACCTCCGCCAAAACCGTCATCGCGACGACCACCACTCTGCCAGATCGGAGTGACTGGGGTCGACGGAGCAGGAGTCGAGCCACCGGTCCCCTACATGTTTCAAAAAAGATTCTAACGGTAAATATGATATGATAGTGTTTCATGAACGAGAACTAGTTTGCTAGTAGTTAGGCAAATGTACTAACCGAACCATCACTGCCTAGTGCCACCCATTCATCGAACGTGGGCACGTGTGGGGGTTCTCCTGCAGGTGGTGGTGGGGGTCCCATTTGTGGTGGATCCGTGCGGTTAGTCCAAGACGCCAACATAGCCTGAATGTTAGTTAAACAAGCAAACTAGAAGATCAGAAGGAATGAAAGTGCAAAAATTTAGGTTGGTTTTAAGAGGGCAAAACTAACCGTCATCATCTGACGGTTGTAATCATCGTTTGCCTTCACTCGTTTCAAGTACTCCCGCACCTCGAGATTCCTATGCTCGACAAACTCCTTATATGCCTACATAATTTAGGTTGTTTCTAAGTGAGCAATGCTGAAAATAAACTGAGAATGCAAGATAGAAAAAGATAAGGAGGAAGTACTTATAGCATGCTGGCGGGCTAAGGGAGTCTGTGAACGCCCCGTACTCTCTAACTGGCTCGGGTTGCTAGCCCGAAGCTGTGTGTACGAGATCGAAGGAGTGATCAAGCCATCGAAACATGGATACCGGCCATTCTTCTTCCCCTGGATGGCCACCACCGCCGTGTCGTCGATCTGAGACTCGGCGATCTCAGCAACAGGAACATCCGGATGCAACTCCTGATAGTGATGAATGTAAGACCCCGGGTGCTCCTCGGTCTTGCCGTAGTATTGGCTCTCTCCCTCCTTGCGATGACTCCGCTCGCGGGCCAGCTTCCACGACTCCATGTCTGAGAGCGGCCTCTTCAACTTGTCCTCCTACAACGTCAAATAGAAGTCAGCCATACATAAGAACATGACGTAAAGAAGAACAAAAATGCATCATGCACATAGATATACCTTCATGGCCTTGAAGCCCCAGTGGTTCCTGTTTCCTTGGCCGTGTGTCCCGTCGTCTCCACGGTTAGCCCGGGCCTTGATGCTCTTGGCAGCAAACTCTGCATCGGCGCCGAGCCACCTATCCACCAAACTCGCCCATCCGTCATGCCTTCCATAGCACCAACGAGGAACAACCTATGCAAATTTTGAAAGCATGACATGTGAGCACGAAACATATAGTTGACTGCTTGAAACAATGAAAAGTTAGTAATAGTTACCATCATAAACTGCTCCTTGCTCAAGGTAAGTCGTAGCTTCTGCGCTTGAGTTTTGGTCATCTTTTGGTGCAGGTAGTAGTGGTAGTACTGCGAGATGGCAACCCAGCGCACCTCGTACTGCAACTGACGAGCTTTCTTCTTCGCAGCCGCAAGCAAGACCACGTCGGCTCTGGCCTTGTGCTCGTCAAGAACTCTATAGAGTTGCTGCAATCATGCAAAAACCAGAAGCAAACAAGGCATGAGTTGAGTGATTCAATGATAAACTATGAACAAAACTGAAGACAAGTGATTCAGAAGAGAACTTACCCAAAATTTGGTGATCACGGCCTTAGCGGTCGTCCCGTACTCTGCGTTGCTGCAAGCCTCGTAGTGGGCCCAGCTCGTGGCCAAAACCCGCTGCTGCGGGTCCCTGTCTGGCCGCGGGCAGAATAGGCCAGGCCAAAACTCCTTCAACAGGACAGTGATAAGGCCGTTCGGTTTACGGCCCTTTCCGTGAAGGATCCAGTTTCTGCAAAAGAATCAAATGATTGCCATGTGTACAATAAGAAAATGTTGTCATGTGTTGAAAATATGATTGAGAGGCACTTACTCTGTCCCCACAGGTTCAATGAGCCACTTGTGCTCCTCGATAGAAGGTGGTGTAGGTAGTCCGGCATTACCACGCAGCCACCCCTGCGAAGAACCCGGTGGCAAGTCACCCCACAACGCGGGATCAACCTCCCCTCCACCCTCCTCGGCCTCCTCCTCGCCCTCCTCCTCGGCCTCCTCCTCCTCCTCACCCTCCTCCTCGGCCTCCTCCTCCTCGCCATCAGGAACATACTCCTCCTCCTCCTTTGCCCTCGCCCTCGTCTTTGCCTGTGGCTTTGCCTTTGCCTTTGCCTTTGCCTTTCCCCTCACCGGCAGGCTTAAGAGCTTTCAGCTGAGCAAGCACATCCTCACCAGAAAACGTTGGAATCTCATTTACTTCATGGACAACTTTGCCTTTTGTGAAGTTCTTCTTGTCTTCCCTATCAGGATGGTCTGGAGGGAGGAACTGTCGATGCAGGTCAAATGCAACATACTTGCCACCCTTCTTCAGCCAAATGAAAATCAAGGCCTGCATGCACACTGGGCAAGGCATCTTTCCACTTGTACACCATCCGCAGAACAAGGCATAACCGGGAAAGTCATGCATGCAATATTGTAGCCAAACTTTCATCAAGAAATTTTTCTGCAGATGTCGGTCGTATGTCAACCTCGGGAAGTACCAAGAATGGTGCAAATCATCCACCAACGGCTGCATAAACACACTCAAATTCTTCCCCGGATATTCAGGCCCCGGAATTATAAGCGACAGGAACATGGTCTTGCGTTGCATTATGGCGCCGGGAGGGAGATTCAGCGGAATAACAAATACGGGCCAACAGCTGTATGGATTAGATGACATACCATATGGATTGAACCCATCACCTGTTATAGCAATTCTGACATTCCCAGCCTCGGCTGCTTCCTCCGGGTACTCTATATCGAATGACTTCCATGCTTCACCTCCTGATGGATGTACAATTTTTTTTGGATTGTACCTTTTCCCTTCCTTGTGCCACTTCATCATTTTGGCAGACTCCTCGGTGATGAAAAGGCGCTGTAGTCTTTTTATAAAATCAAGATACCGAAGAACCTTCACAGGGATTTTTAGCTGCTGCTTCTGACCATGCTTATCGACCACCTCAATATACCGAGAGGAACCGCACTTCCTACAGTACTTGTCATCCGCATACTCATGCCTAAACAAAAGGCAATTCTTTGGACAAACATGTATTTTCTCATAGTCCATCGAGAGCGCCTTCATGATTTTCTTCGTACCGTACATGGTTTTCGGCAGTTCATGGCCCTCAGGCAGGCTGTTAGCCCATACTCCCAGAAATGCTTCGAAGCAACCTCGGCTACAGCCGTACTCAGCCTTGACTGCCATCAGTTGCGAGATGGCATCCAGCACAGACAGCTTGGCACCCTCATAGAGAGGTTTCTTTGACGAGGCCAAGATTTCCAGGAAGGCCTTTGCGGTTTCCTCCGGCTCCTCCGGTTCATTCGCTGAATGTGACGGAGGTGTCGGTTGTGCAGCAAAGACATCATCTAGCATGTCTCTAACCCCATCGTCCTCATAACCAGCGACGCGTTGTCGTATCACATCCTCTCTACCACGGTCCCGCTGGGCAAAGTTTATCGGCATATTAAAGTTGGGCATAAATCCATGCGTGCGAAGGTGCTTAGTCATCTCACTCTTATCTCTGCGGATACGCCTCTTACATCTGGCGCACGGGCATTCTGGCACCATCCTCATTGGACTACGGAATATCTCTTTCAAAAACACATCAGTTTTCTCGATCCACTCTGTTGTTACTTGATTCCGACGGAAAAACCCACTATACATCCACTGATTATCTGCCATCTCTACTTTATTGGAAGCCACACAACAAAATTAAGGATTCATTTAAATTACTCACATCAATATTTTATTTTTTACAAGGTTGACGAGAAACGACATTTAATCCACCTACATCTCTAATAGGTAAAGATGGGTCCTAATCCCACCCGAGAATGTGTAGATTGAGTATGTTGTCCATGCTCTACCCCATTCCGAGACAAAATTTCGGCAGCACCTCCCCGCTGTTCTCCAAATACACGTCTCGGCAAAATGCCGAATGAATGTGCATCCGGAGAACAACAGGGAGGCGCCGCCGAAATCCTGTCTCGGAACGGGGTAGAGCATGAACAACGTACCCAATCTACACATCCTCGGGCTGTCCGTGGAAAGCGCTGGACAATCCGAAAGAGCTGCGGTGATAAATATGCAATTGAATGCATATTTATCGATGCAACCCTTTTGGACGGGAGACCTAGGTTACGCGACTTGATTGAAAATTTAATCTAGTTAAAAGAGGCTAGGAGGTGAAGGTGGATTCATAGCTCACCCTCCGCTGTAGAGGAAGTAGTCGAGCAGCGGCAGGATCACGGACCAAACCCAGACGACGAAGGCTCCAGGGAGATGAATACCACAAAGCCTGTAAATTTTACCGAGTCAAAAAATTTGACGACACCACATCACATAAAGCATTGACACTTCAAACTATGAAAAAAATCATATTGCTAATGACATCTTGATACTTCAAATCCTAATTTTCATGATACTTCAAATCCTAATTTTAGATCATCATGATACTTCAAATCCTAATTTTCATCAAGTGTCAAATTTTGTTCTTCAATTTTTTAGCAAGATCATCATGATAAAATAACTACTCATCAGATACCAATTTTGTCAACATCACAAAATGAAACTATAGCTATTTGACAACATCTCAAAAATACCAATTTCGTTCTTCAAATTTGAAAACATTTGACAACATCACTAAATTGACCAAAGCTATAACAAGCAGTATACATTAATCCATCCATTCATCCATACAACATGCATCTATCACATAACAAGCAGTAAAAAAATGCAAAAAAATGAAAAAAAAAAAGCTCACCGGGGCGGCCGCGGCCGGTGAGGCAGGGGACGGTGAGGCAGGGGCGGCCGGGGCAGCGGCGAGCAGGGGGCGGCGGAGGAGGGCCGAGGCGGGGCGGCCGGGGATGGGCCGGGAGGGCAGGGGCGGCCGGGGACGGAGGGCCGGGCGTGCGGGCCGGCAGGAGCCGCGGCCGGCGCGCGGTCAGGGGGAGGCCGGGGCGGTGTTGGGGTCGGGGGAGGTCGGGGAGGCCGGGGCGGCGCAGCGCGGTCGGGGGAGGCCGGGGCGACGGCAGGTGGAGACGACGACGGGGGAGGCAGGGGTGGAGACGGCGGGACGGCGGGGAGACGGCAGGTGGAGACGGCGGCAGGAATGGCAGGGGCGACGGCGGGTGGAGACGGCAATGGGGGAGGCAGGGGTGGAGTGGGCGGCGACAGGCGGCGGGGCCGAATGCGGCGGCGGCGGATCGGGGTCGGGGGCGAGCTGGGGTCGGGAAACGACTGGACGGGGAGCGCCCGGGTATGGATAAGGCGACCTATGCCGACGGCTTAGCCGTCGGCATATATTAATCATGCCACGTGGCATGTATGCCGACGGCTAAGCCGTAGGCATAGGTATATTTCTTTTTTTTAAATATACGTTCTTGAATTTTTTTGAATGATACATGGTATATAATTATATTAAAAATGATACATGGTATACATTTTTTTTACATGCATGAACATTATTTAAAATGTATCATACATTTTCTTTAATGATTTGAAACATTATTTTTAATTACATGATCCTTTTTTTATATTGTACAACAATTTTCTAAAATATCACGTGTAGACCCTACTAGTCCGTTTCCCCCCTCCAGGTGCCGGCGGCGGCGCCGTCCGTGAGGGGGGCCACGCCCCGGAGACGCGTGCCGCCTCTTCGAACATTTCACCACACCACCCCGCATGTATGAGGGCCCGGTGCGATGCTTCGGTGGCATTGCTACCCCCCAGGCCCCCCTCCCGCCTAACCCTGTAGCGTTTGACCACGGGATCTAGCCCTTTGACTTTGCACGGACGGGCTTTGACCAGCGGACCTTCCCACCCGGTTGTGTTAGGTCAGCCCATAGGAACACTTTGGAGCAACAACCGGGCCAGACCCACAGCAAGATCCCCTCCATGTAGATACGACGCGGCCGTTTCCCCCCTCCAGGTGCGGCGGCGGCGCCGTCCGTGAGGGGGGGCACACCCCGGACACGCTCCGGTGGCATTGCTACCCCCCAGGGCCCCCGTCCCGGCTAACCCTGTAGCGTTTGACCACGGGATCTAGCCCTTTGACTTTGCACGGACGGGCTTTGACCAGTGGACCTCTCCACCCGGTTGTGTCAGGTCCGCCCATAAAGACACCCGGGAGCAACATCCGGGCCAGACCCACAACAAGATCCCCTCCGTGTAGACCCTACGCGTCCGTTTCCCCCCTCCAGGTGCCGGCGGCAGCGCCGTCCGTGAGGGGGGCCACGCCCCGGAGACGCGTGCCGCCTCTTCGGACATTTCACCACACCACCCCGCATGTATGAGGGCCCGGTGCGATGCTTCGGTGCCATTGCTACCTCCCAGGCCCCCCTCCCGCCTAACCCTGTAGCGTTTGACCACGGGATCTAGCCCTTTGACTTTGCACGGACGGGCTTTGACCAGCGGACCTTCCCACCCGGTTGTGTTAGGTCAGCCCATAGCAACACTTTGGAGCAACAACCGGGCTAGACCTACAGCAAGATCCCCTCCATGTAGACCCGACGCACCCGTTTCCCCCCTCCAGGTGCCGGCGGTGGCGCCGTCCGTGAGGGGGGGCACACCCCGGACACGCTCCGGTGGCATTGCTACCCCCCAGGGCCCCCGTCCCGCCTAACCTTGTAGCGTTTGACCACGGGATCTAGCCCTTTGACTTTGCACGGACAGGCTTTGACCAGTGGACCTCTCCACCCGGTTGTGTCGGGTCAGCCCAGAGGGACACCGGGGAGCAACATCTGGGCCAAACCCACAGCTAAATCCACTCCGTGTAGACCCGATGCGGTAGTTTCCCCCCTCTAGGTGCCGGCGGCGACGCCGTCCGTGAGGGGGCCACGCACCGGAGACGCGTGCGGCCTCTTCGGACATGCCACAACACCACCCCACATGTATGAGGCGCGGTACGATACTCCGATGGCATTGCTAGCCCCCAGGGCCCCCGTCCCGCCTAACCCTGGAGCGGTTGACCACGAGATCTAGCCCTTTGACTTCGCACGGACGGGCTTTGATCAGTGGACCTCTCCACCCGGTTGTGTCAGGTCGGCCCAAAGGGACACCGGGGAGCAACATCCGGGCCAGATCCACAGCAAGATCCTCTCTGTGTAGACCCGACGCGTTTGTTTCCCCCTCCAGGTGCCGGCGTCGGCGCCGTCCGTTACGGGGGCCACACCCCAGAGACGTGTGCCGCCTCTTCCGACATGCCACAACACCACCCCGCATGTATGAGGGCCCGGTACGACGCTCCGGTGGCATTGCTACCCCCCAGGGCCCCCGTCCCGGCTAACCCTGTAGCGTTTGACTACGGGATCTAGCCCTTTGACTTTGCACGGACGGGCTTTGACCAGTGGACCTCTCCACCCGGTTGTGTCAGGTCCGCCCATAGAGACACCCGGGAGCAACATCCGGGCCAGACCCACAACAAGATCCTCTCCGTGTAGACCCGACGCGTCCGTTTCCCCCTCCAGGTGTCGGCGTCGGGCCGTCCGTGACGGGGGCCACACCCCGGAGACGTGTGCCGCCTCTTCTGACATGCCACAACACCACCCCGCATGTATGAGGGCCCGGTACGACGCTCCGGTGGCATTGCTAGCCCCCTGGGCCCCCGTCCCGGCTAACCCTGTAGCGTTTGACTACGGGATCTAGCCCTTTGACTTTGCACGGATGGGTTTTGACCAGTGGACCTCTCCACCCTGTTGTGTCAGGTCCGCCCATAGAGACACCCGGAAGCAACATCCGGGCCAGACCCACAACAAGATCCCCTCCGTGTAGACCCTACGCGTCCGTTTCCCCCCTCCAGGTGCCGGCGGGGGCGCCGTCCGTGAGGGGGGCCACGCCCCGGAGACGCGTGCCGCCTCTTCGGACATTTCACCACACCACCCCGCTAGTCAATGCCTGCAGTGCTACTTCTCCCTTCTGCGTCAGCTCCCAATGCGTGCATCGCCTCTCCCCCGCATCGATTGGCAAGGTCCGCACCGCGTCGCTCCCTCCGCGTCGGTCTGTCGTACACCCGCGTTGGTGGGCTTCTTGCGAGAGAGAGGGCCCAATTAACTACAGGCCTTCAATTTTGTTACGAGAGTAGCTGCCCACTCCTGTAGCGAGAATCAGTGCGCATGAGTTTGATTTGACGGTCGAAGACACCTAAAACTGGAGATCCGACGGACAAGAATGCTAATGGCCTGAGATGGCTGGAAAAGTGCTCAGTTTTAATGTATTTATATATATATGCATATCCATCTACTAGTGTCCACTTTCCCTCACACACATTACCAACGCCAACCACCAAGCATGCATCTTGTATGCATGTCTAGAGTAGGGGGCACCATGGTTTTTATTTGCTCGTGAAATACCTACTCATATCTAGAGAAAATTGTTTTTTGGCATCTCTTTTTAATGAACTTCTCTTTCATTCTTCATATAGATTAAGGGTGCGTCTAACTAACAGTTGACTGATTTTCATTTAATCATAAGTCAAATTTTGTGTCAGTCTAATTTGACTAGACTGACCACCCAGAAGACACAAAATACACATGACCGTACTAATTTTTTTTAACACCACGTTACATTAATTAACCAGTGCGAAACTTACAATCGTTTGATACAAAATTCACCACACAGTGCGGTACATCATTAGCAAGAATTCCATCGGATCTATTGTCAAAACTAAATTTTGCTATTAGATGAGCCACCACATTGGCGGATTGACTAATCTTAGCCATTTGAAAGTTGTTTATCAGCTTAGATAAGCTCGGTGCTGCGGTTCCTAGTGTGCTGAAGGTGGTGGCTTGAGGCGTGCTTCCTCGGCAGTGATGTGTGGCTCCGACTGCAAGTGGCTGCAGTGTTGGCGGTGTGAGGCATCTTTCGGGGCTGGCCGGAAGCTTGGTGGCGTGGAAATGTGCAATGCTACGGATGAAAATTCTGTTCGGCCTTGGTCGGACCGGCGTCGATGGCACCCGTGGGTGTCATTCCCCTTCCTGGAGGCGTCGCCGAGTGTAGCGCCATTGTTCACGGTGCCTTGTATCGGCAACCATCTCCGGGGCGAAAGCCTTGATTCGTAGGATCGGCACGATGGCGGCGTCTTTCTGACGCTGTTTCTCTGTTGGGAGCTTCGTGCTTGGAGATAAGAGGCCCTATGTTGCGCTCCTCCGGCGTGCACCGCTACCCGAATCGTTCTTCTCTGGCGCTATGTACGGTCGTCGCTGGCTCTTCCTGGGAAGCTGGAGTTGCTGTTCTTCGATGATCACCGGCGTCGGTCGAGACGCGGCGAGGATATCGGTTTTGGGTAGGCTCTGTTTGTCGTAGTGTGTGTCGTGTGTGGTTTCCTTCTTGTGTCGGGTGTGGAGTTGTGCTACGCTCGCTGTTCGCAGCGAGAGGTAGATGTGGTTGTATGGCTGTATTTCTCTCCTTCTATAAAGCTAAGGTAAGCAATTTGCGTACCCTCGAAAAAAAAATCGACCAACGATGACCTGTCAAAGTTCTCTGTTGCAAGAGTCGCCACAACAAACGCACAATCACTACCGGACTCGCGGGCTATGCCTACGGCCCAAGGCCGTCGGCATAGGTCCTTTCCCGTCGGCATAGATCTATGCCTACGGCTGCCGTCGGCATAGCCCCGTCGGCGTAGATCACGTCAGCGTAGATGTGTCAGACCGTCGGCGTAGTATAGCCGTCGGCATAGGTGCATATGCCGACGGCCGTGGGATAGCCGTCGGCATAGTTTAGCCGTCGGCGTTGTTTTCCGTCTGACGGCAACGGACGGCGCCGTCAACAGCGCTATTCAGGAGACGACACGTGGCGCGATACAGGAGACGACACGTGGAGCAGGTATGCCGACGGCTAGGTCGTCGGCATAGATTTCCATCGATGCCGACGACCTAGCCGTCGGCATACCTGCTCCACGTGTCGCCCCACGGCTTCTCCTGGCGGCAGGGCTATGCCTACGGCAAAGCCGTCGGCATAGATGGAAATCTATGCCGACGGCTTTGCCGTAGGCATAGCCCTGCCACGTGGCAGCTCCTGGTTTCTCCTGGCAGCAGGGTTATGCCTACGGCAAAGCCGTCGGCATAGTTTGCCACGTGGCAAGCCCTGGTAAGTCCTGGGCGTATATATGCCGACGGCTTTGCCGTAGGCATAGTTTTTTTGTTTTTTTTCCCCTGTTTTCTCTTTTCCAATTGATTTGACAGCATTTCAAAACAGAACAATATGAAATATGACAATTCATCATGTGAACATACTCAAGTTCATCTAAACATACTCAAGTTCATCTAAACATACTCAAGTTCATCACATCATCTAAAGATCATCACCGATGGAAGTTCATGAACATAAAAGTAGTGCAAGACATGAAACATGATAAAAGTAGGAATATGAAAGGCATGGCACGATGGCCACATGCACGGAATCATCAAGCAAGAGCACCCCCGCCAAAACCACCACCTCCGCCATAACCACCACCACCTCCGCCATAACCACCACCACCTCCGTCAAAAGCACCACCTCCGCCAAAACCGTCATCGCGACGACCACCACTCTGCCAGATCGGAGTGACTGGGGTCGACGGAGCAGGAGTCGAGCCACCGGTCCCCTACATGTTTCAAAAAAGATTCTAACGGTAAATATGATATGATAGTGTTTCATGAACGAGAACTAGTTTGCTAGTAGTTAGGCAAATGTACTAACCGAACCATCACTGCCTAGTGCCACCCATTCATCGAACGTGGGCATGTGTGGGGGTTCTCCTGCAGGTGGTGGTGGGGGTCCCATTTGTGGTGGATCCGTGCGGTTAGTCCAAGACGCCAACATAGCCTGAATGTTAGTTAAACAAGCAAACTAGAAGATCATAAGGAATGAAAGTGCAAAAATGTAGGTTGGTTTTAAGAGGGCAAAACTAACCGTCATCATCTGACGGTTGTAATCATCGTTTGCCTTCACTCGTTTCAAGTACTCCCGCACCTCGAGATTCCTATGCTCGACAAACTCCTTATATGCCTACATAATTTAGGTTGTTTCTAAGTGAGCAATGCTGAAAATAAACTGAGAATGCAAGATAGAAAAAGATAAGGAGGAAGTACTTACAGCATGCTGGCGGGCTAAGGGAGTCTGTGAACGCCCCGTACTCTCTAACTGGCTCGGGTTGCTAGCCCGAAGCCGTGTGTACAAGATCGAAGGAGTGATCAAGCCATCGAAACATGGATACCGGCCATTCTTCTTCCCCTGGATGGCCACCACCGCCGTGTCGTCGATCTGAGACTGGGCGACCTCAGCAACAGGAACATCCGGATGCAACTCCTGATAGTGATGAATGTAAGACCCCAGGTGCTCCTCGGTCTTGCCGTAGTATTGGCTCTCTCCCTCCTTGCAATGACTCCGCTCGCGGGCCAGCTTCCACGACTCCATGTCTGAGAGCGGCCTCTTCAACTTGTCCTCCTACAACGTCAAATAGAAGTCAGCCATACATAAGAACATGACGTAAAGAAGAACAAAAATGCATCATGCACATAGATATACCTTCATGGCCTTGAAGCCCCAGTGGTTCCTGTTTCCTTGGCCGTGTGTCCCGTCGTCTCCACGGTTAGCCCGGGCCTTGATGCTCTTGGCAGCAAACTCTGCATCGGCGCCGAGCCACCTATCCACCAAACTCGCCCATCCGTCATGCCTTCCATAGCACCAACGAGGAACAACCTATGCAAATTTTGAAAGCATGACATGTGAGCACGAAACATATAGTTGACTGCTTGAAATAATGAAAAGTTAGTAATAGTTACCATCATAAACTGCTCCTTGCTCAAGGTAAGTCGTAGCTTCTGCGCTTGAGTTTTGGTCATCTTTTGGTGCAGGTAGTAGTGGTAGTACTGCGAGACGGCAACCCAGCGCACCTCGTACTGCAACTGACGAGCTTTCTTCTTCGCAGCCGCAAGCAAGACCACGTCGGCTCTGGCCTTGTGCTCGTCAAGAACTCTATAGAGTTGCTGCAATCATGCAAAAACCAGAAGCAAACAAGGCATGAGTTGAGTGATTCAATGATAAACTATGAACAAAACTGAAGACAAGTGATTCAGAAGAGAACTTACCCAAAATTTGGTGATCACGGCCTTAGCGGTCGTCCCGTACTCCGCGTTGCTGCAAGCCTCGTAGTGGGCCCAGCTCGTGGCCAAAACCCGCTGCTGCGGGTCCCTGTCTGGCCGCGGGCAGAATAGGCCAGGCCAAAACTCCTTCAACAGGACAGTGATAAGGCCGTTCGGTTTACGGCCCTTTCCGTGAAGGATCCAGTTTCTGCAAAAGAATCAAATGATTGCCATGTGTACAATAAGAAAATGTTGTCATGTGTTGAAAATATGATTGAGAGGCACTTACTCTGTCCCCACAGGTTCAATGAGCCACTTGTGCTCCTCGATAGAAGGTGGTGTAGGTAGTCCGGCATTACCACGCAGCCACCCCTGCGAAGAACCCGGTGGCAAGTCACCCCACAACGCGGGATCAACCTCCCCTCCACCCTCCTCGGCCTCCTCCTCGCCCTCCTCCTCGGCCTCCTCCTCCTCCTCACCCTCCTCCTCGGCCTCCTCCTCCTCGCCATCAGGAACATACTCCTCCTCCTCCTTTGCCCTCGCCCTCGTCTTTTCCTGTGGCTTTGCCTTTGCCTTTGCCTTTGCCTTTCCCCTCACCGGCAGGCTTAAGAGCTTTCAGCTGAGCAAGCACATCCTCACCAGAAAACGTTGGAATCTCATTTACTTCATGGACAACTTTGCCTTTTGTGAAGTTCTTCTTGTCTTCCCTATCAGGATGGTCTGGAGGGAGGAACTGTCGATGCAGGTCAAATGCAACATACTTGCCACCCTTCTTCAGCCAAATGAAAATCAAGGCCTGCATGCACACTGGGCAAGGCATCTTTCCACTTGTACACCATCCGCAGAACAAGGCATAACCGGGAAAGTCATGCATGCAATATTGTAGCCAAACTTTCATCAAGAAATTTTTCTGCAGATGTCGGTCGTATGTCAACCTCGGGAAGTACCAAGAATGGTGCAAATCATCCACCAACGGCTGCATAAACACACTCAAATTCTTCCCCGGATATTCAGGCCCCGGAATTATAAGCGACAGGAACATGGTCTTGCGTTGCATTATGGCGCCGGGAGGGAGATTCAGCGGAATAACAAATACGGGCCAACAGCTGTATGGATTAGATGACATACCATATGGATTGAACCCATCACCTGTTATAGCAATTCTGACATTCCCAGCCTCGGCTGCTTCCTCCGGGTACTCTATATCGAATGACTTCCATGCTTCACCTCCTGATGGATGTACAATTTTTTTTGGATTGTACCTTTTCCCTTCCTTGTGCCACTTCATCATTTTGGCAGACTCCTCGGTGATGAAAAGGCGCTGTAGTCTTTTTATAAAATCAAGATACCGAAGAACCTTCACAGGGATTTTTAGCTGCTGCTTCTGACCATGCTTATCGACCACCTCAATATACCGAGAGGAACCGCACTTCCTACAGTACTTGTCATCCGCATACTCATGCCTAAACAAAAGGCAATTCTTTGGACAAACATGTATTTTCTCATAGTCCATCGAGAGCGCCTTCATGATTTTCTTCGTACCGTACATGGTTTTCGGCAGTTCATGGCCCTCAGGCAGGCTGTTAGCCCATACTCCCAGAAATGCTTCGAAGCAACCTCGGCTACAGCCGTACTCAGCCTTGATTGCCATCAGTTGCGAGATGGCATCCAGCACAGACAGCTTGGCACCCTCATAGAGAGGTTTCTTTGACGAGGCCAAGATTTCCAGGAAGGCCTTTGCGGTTTCCTCCGGCTCCTCCGGTTCATTCGCTGAATGTGACGGAGGTGTCGGCTGTGCAGCAAAGACATCATCTAGCATGTCTCTAACCCCATCGTCCTCATAACCAGCGACGCGTTGTCGTATCACATCCTCTCTACCACGGTCCCGCTGGGCAAAGTTTATCGGCATATTAAAGTTGGGCATAAATCCATGCGTGCGAAGGTGCTTAGTCATCTCACTCTTATCCCTGCGGATACGCCTCTTCCATCTGGCACACGGGCATTCTGGCACCATCCTCATTGGACTACGGAATATCTGTTTCAAAAACACATCAGTTTTCTCGATCCATTCTGTTGTTACTTGATTCCAACGGAAAAACCCACTATACATCCACTGATTATCTGCCATCTCTACTTTATTGGAAGCCACACAACAAAATTAAGGATTCATTTAAATTACTCACATCAATATTTTATTTTTTACAAGGTTGACGAGAAACGACATTTAATCCACCTACATCTCTAATAGGTAAAGATGGGTCCTAATCCCACCCGAGAATGTGTAGATTGAGTATGTTGTCCATGCTCTACCCCATTCCGAGACAAAATTTCGGCAGCACCTCCCCGCTGTTCTCCAAATACACGTCTCGGCAAAATGCCGAGAGAATGTGTATCCGGAGAACAACAGGGAGGCGCCGCCGAAATCCTGTCTCGGAACGGGGTAGAGCATGAACAACGTACCCAATCTACACATCCTCGGGCTGTCCGTGGAAAGCGCTGGACAATCCGAAAGAGCTGCGGTGATAAATATGCAATTGAATGCATATTTATCGATGCAACCCTTTTGGACGGGAGACCTAGGTTACGCGACTTGATGTGAAAATTTAATCTAGTTAAAAGAGGCTAGGAGGTGAAGGTGGATTCATAGCTCACCCTCCGCTGTAGAGGAAGTAGTCGAGCAGCGGCAAGATCACGGACCAAACCCAGACGACGAAGGCTCCAGGGAGATGAATACCACAAAGCCTGTAAATTTTACCGAGTCAAAAAATTTGACGACACCACATCACATAAAGCATTGACACTTCAAACTATGAAAAAAAATCATATTGCTAATGACATCTTGATACTTCAAATCCTAATTTTCATGATACTTCAAATCCTAATTTTAGATCATCATGATACTTCAAATCCTAATTTTCATCAAGTGTCAAATTTTGTTCTTCAATTTTTTAGCAAGATCATCATGATAAAATAACTACTCATCAGATACCAATTTTGTCAACATCACAAAATGAAACTATAGCTATTTGACAACATCTCAAAAATACCAATTTCGTTCTTCAAATTTGAAAACATTTGACAACATCACTAAATTGACCAAAGCTATAACAAGCAGTATACATTAATCCATCCATTCATCCATACAACATGCATCTATCACATAACAAGCAGTGAAAAATGCAAAAAAATGAAAAAAAAAGCTCACCGGGGCGGCCGCGGCCGGTGAGGCAGGGGCGGCAGGGGACGGTGAGGCAGGGGCGGCCGGGGCGGGGGCGAGCAGGGGGCGGCGGTGGAGGGCCGAGGCGGGGCGGCCGGGGATGGGCCGGGAGGGCAGGGGCGGCCGGGGACGGAGGGCCGGGCGTGCGGGCCGGCAGGAGCCGCGGCCGGCGCGCGGTCAGGGGGAGACCGGGGCGATGTTGGTGTCGGGGGAGGCCGGGGCGGCGCAGCGCGGTCGGGGAGGCCGGGGCGATGGCGGGTGGAGACTACGACGGGGGAGGCAGGGGTGGAGACGGCGGGGACGGTGGGGAGACGGCAGGTGGAGACGGCGGCGGGGATGGCAGGGGCGACGGCGGGTGGAGACGGCGATGGGGGAGGCAGGGGTGGAGTGGGCGGCGACAGGCGGCGGGGCCGAATGCGGCGGCGGCGGATCGGGGTCGGGGGCGAGCTGGGGTCGGGAAACGACTGGACGGGGAGCGCCCGGGTATGGATAAGGCGACCTATGCCGACGGCTTAGCCGTCGGCATATATTAATCATGCCACGTGGCATGTATGCTGACGGCTAAGCCGTAGGCATAGGTATATTTCTTTTTTTTAAATATATGTTCTTGAATTTTTTTGAATGATACAAGGTATATAATTATATTAAAAATGATACATGGTATACATTTTTTTTACATGCATGAACATTATTTAAAATGTATCATACATTTTCTTTAATGATTTGAAACATTATTTTTAATTACATGATCCTTTTTTTTATATTGTACAACAATTTTATAAAATATCACGTATAGACCCTACTAGTCCGTTTCCCCCCTCCAGGTGCCGGCGGCGGCGCCGTCCGTGAGGGGGGCCACGCCCCGGAGACGCGTGCCGCCTCTTCGGACATTTCACCACACCACCCCGCATGTATGAGGGCCCGGTGCGATGCTTCGGTGGCATTGCTACCCCCCAGGCCCCCCTCCCGCCTAACCCTGTAGCGTTTGACCACGGGATCTAGCCCTTTGACTTTGCAGGGACGGGCTTTGACCAGCGGACCTTCCCACCCGGTTGTGTTAGGTCAGCCCATAGGAACACTTTGGAGCAACAACCGGGCCAGACCCACAGCAAGATCCCCTCCATGTAGATACGACGCGGCCGTTTCCCCCCTCCAGGTGCCGGCGGCGGCGCCGTCCGTGAGGGGGGCACACCCCGGACACGCTCCGGTGGCATTGCTACCCCCCAGGGCCCCCGTCCCGGCTAAACCCTGTAGCGTTTGACCACGGGATCTAGCCCTTTGACTTTGCACGGACGGGCTTTGACCAGTGGACCTCTCCACCCGGTTGTGTCAGGTCCGCCCATAGAGACACCCGGGAGCAACATCCGGGCCAGACCCACAACAAGATCCCCTCCGTGTAGACCCTACGCGTCCGTTTCCCCCCTCCAGGTGCCGGCGGCGGCGCCGTCCGTGAGGGGGGCCACGCCCCGGAGACGCGTGCCGCCTCTTCGGACATTTCACCACACCACCCCGCATGTATGAGGGCCCGGTGCGATGCTTCGGTGCCATTGCTACCCCCCAGGCCCCCCTCCCGCCTAACCCTGTAGCATTTGACCATGGGATCTAGCCCTTTGACTTTGCACGGACGGGCTTTGACCAGCGGACCTTCCCACCCAGTTGTGTTAGGTCAGCCCATAGGAACACTTTGGAGCAACAACCGGGCTAGACCTACAGCAAGATCCCCTCCATGTAGACCCGACGCACCCGTTTCCCCCCTCCAGGTGCCGGCGGTGGCGCCGTCCGTGAGGGGGGGCACACCCCGGACACGCTCCGGTGGCATTGCTACCCCCCAGGGCCCCCGTCCCGCCTAACCCTGTAGCGTTTGACTACGGGATCTAGCCCTTTGACTTTGCACGGACGGGCTTTGACCAGTGGACCTCTCCACCCGGTTGTGTCGGGTCAGCCCAGAGGGACACCGGGGAGCAACATCTGGGCCAAACCCACAGCTAAATCCACTCCGTGTAGACCCGATGCAGTAGTTTCCCCCCTCCAGGTGCCGGCGGCGACGCCGTCTGTGAGGGGGCCACGCACCGGAGACGCGTGCGGCCTCTTCGGACATGCCACAACACCACCCCACATGTATGAGGCGCGGTACGATGCTCCGGTGGCATTGCTACCCCCAGGGCCCCCGTCCCCCCTAACCCTGGAGCGGTTGACCACGAGATCTAGCCCTTTGACTTTGCACGGACGGGGTTTGACCAGTGGACCTCTCCACCCGGTTGTGTCAGGTCCGCCCATAGAGACACCCGGGAGCATCATCCGGGCCAGACCCACAGATACATCCACCCCATGTAGACCCGACGCGTCTGTTCCCCTCCTCCAGGTGCCGGCGGCAGCGCCGTCCGTGACGGGGCCACACCCCGGAGATGCGTGCCGCCTCTTCGGACATGCCACAACACCACCCCGCATGTATGAGGGCCCGGTACGACGCTCCGGTGGCATTGCTACCCCCCAGGGCCCCCGTCCCGGCTAACCCTGTAGCGTTTGACTACGGGATCTAGCCCTTTGACTTTGCACGGACGGGCTTTGACCAGTGGACCTCTCCACCCGGTTGTGTCAGGTCCGCCCATAGAGACACCCGGGAGCAACATCCGGGCCAGACCCACAACAAGATCCTCTCCGTGTAGACCCGACGCGTCCTATTCCCCCTCCAGGTGTCGGCGTCGGGCCGTCCGTGACGGGGGCCACACCCCGGAGACGTGTGCCGCCTCTTCTGACATGCCACAACACCACCCCGCATGTATGAGGGCCCGGTACGACGCTCCGGTGGCATTGCTACCCCCTGGGCCCCCGTCCCGGCTAACCCTGTAGCGTTTGACTACGGGATCTAGCCCTTTGACTTTGCACGGACGGGCTTTGACCAGTGGACCTCTCCACCCGGTTGTGTCAGGTCCGCCCATAGAGACACCCGGGAGCAACATCCGGGCCAGACCCACAACAAGATCCCCTCCGTGTAGACCCTACTAGTCCGTTTCCCCCCTCCAGGTGCCAGCGGCGGCGCCGTCCGTGAGGGGGGCCACGCCCCGGAGACGCGTGCCGCCTCTTCGGACATTTCACCACACCACCCCCGCATGTATGAGGGCCCGGTGCGATGCTTCGGTGGCATTGCTACCCCCCAGGCCCCCCTCCCGCCTAACCCTGTAGCGTTTGACCACGGGATCTAGCCCTTTGACTTTGCACGGACGGGCTTTGACCAGCGGACCTTCCCACCCGGTTGTGTTAGGTCAGCCCATAGGAACACTTTGGAGCAACAACCGGGCCAGACCCACAGCAAGATCCCCTCCATGTAGACCCGACGCACCCATTTCCCCCCTCTAGGTGCCAGCGGCGGCGCCGTCCGTGAGGGGGGGCACACCCCGGACACGCTCCGGTGGCATTGCTACCCCCCAGGGCCCCTGTCCCGCCTAACCCTGTAGCGTTTGACCACGGGATCTAGCCCTTTGACTTTGCACGGACGGGCTTTGACCAGTGGACCTCTCCACCCGGTTGTGTCGGTTCAGCCCAGAGGGACACCGGGGAGCAACATCTGGGCCAAACCCACAGCTAAATCCACTCCGTGTAGACCTGATGCGGTAGTTTCCCCCCTCCAGGTGCCGGCGGCGACGCCGTCCGTGAGGGGGCCACGCACCAGAGACGCGTGCGGCCTCTTCGGACATGCCACAACACCACCCCACATGTATGAGGCGCGGTACGATGCTCCGGTGGCATTGCTACCCCCCAGGGCCCCCGTCCCCCCTAACCCTGGAGCGGTTGACCACGAGATCTAGCCCTTTGACTTTGCACGGACGGGCTTTGACCAGTGGACCTCTCCACCCGGTTGTGTCAGGTCCGCCCATAGAGACACCCGGGAGCATCATCCGGGCCAGACCCACAGATACATCCACTCCATGTAGACCCGACGCGTCTGTTCCCCTCCTCCAGGTGCCGGCGGCGGCACCGTCCGTGACGGGGCCACACCCCGGAGATGCGTGCCGCCTCTTCGGACATGCCACAACACCACCCCGCATGTATGAGGGCCCGGTACGACGCTCCGGTGGCATTGCTACCCCCCAGGGCCCCCGTCCCGGCTAACCCTGTAGCGTTTGACCACGGGATCTAGCCCTTTGACTTTGCACGGACGGGCTTTGACCAGTGGACCTCTCCACCCGGTTGTGTCAGGTCCGCCCATAGAGACACCCGGGAGCAACATCCGGGCCAGACCCACAACAAGATCCCCTCCGTGTAGACCCTACGCGTCCGTTTCCCCCCTCCAGGTGCCGGCGGCGGCGCCGTCCGTGAGGGGGGCCACGCCCCGGAGACGCGTGCCGCCTCTTCGGACATTTCACCACACCACCCCGCATGTATGAGGGCCCGGTGCGATGCTTCGGTGCCATTGCTACCCCCCAGGCCCCCTCCCGCCTAACCCTGTAGCATTTGACCATGGGATCTAGCCCTTTGACTTTGCACGGACGGGCTTTGACCAGCGGACCTTCCCACCCAGTTGTGTTAGGTCAGCCCATAGGAACACTTTGGAGCAACAACCGGGCTAGACCTACAGCAAGATCCCCTCCATGTAGACCCGACGCACCCGTTTCCCCCCTCCAGGTGCCGGCGGTGGCGCCGTCCGTGAGGGGGGCACACCCCGGACACGCTCCGGTGGCATTGCTACCCCCAGGGCCCCCGTCCCGCCTAACCTTGTAGCGTTTGACCACGGGACCTAGCCCTTTGACTTTGCACTGACGGGCTTTGACCAGTGGACCTCTCCACCCGGTTGTGTCGGGTCAGCCCAGAGGGACACCGGGGAGCAACATCTGGGCCAAACCCACAGCTAAATCCACTCCGTGTAGACCCGATGCGGTAGTTTCCCCCCTCCAGGTGCCGGCGGCGATGCCGTCCGTGAGGGGGCCACGCACCGGAGACGCGTGCGGCCTCTTCGGACATGCCACAGCACCACCCCACATGTATGAGGCGCGGTACGATACTCCGATGGCATTGCTACCCCCCAGGGCCCCCGTCCCGCCTAACCCTGGAGCGGTTGACCACGAGATCTAGCCCTTTGACTTCGCACGGACGGGCTTTGATCAGTGGACCTCTCCACCCGGTTGTGTCAGGTCGGCCCAAAGGGACACCGGGGAGCAACATCCGGGCCAGATCCACAGCAAGATCCTCTCTGTGTAGACCCGACGCGTCTGTTTCCCCCTCCAGGTGCCGGCGTCGGCGCCGTCCGTGACGGGGGGCACACGCCGGAGACGTGTGCCGCCTCTTCTGACATGCCACAACACCACCCCGCATGTATGAGGGCCCGGTACGACGCTCCGGTGGCATTGCTACCCCCCTGGGCCCCCGTCCCGGCTAACCCTGTAGCGTTTGACTACGGGATCTAGCCCTTTGACTTTGCACGGACGGGCTTTGACCAGTGGACCTCTCCACCCGGTTGTGTCAGGTCCGCCCATAGAGACACCCGGGAGCAACATCCGGGCCAGACCCACAACAAGATCCCCTCCGTGTAGACCCTACGCGTCCGTTTCCCCCCTCCAGGTGCCGGCGGCGGCGCCGTCCGTGAGGGGGGCCACGCCCCGGAGACGCGTGCCGCCTCTTCGGACATTTCACCACACCACCCCGCATGTATGAGGGCCCGGTGCGATGCTTCGGTGGCATTGCTACCCCCAGGCCCCCCTCTCGCCTAACCCTGTAGCGTTTGACCACGGGATCTAGCCCTTTGACTTTGCACGGACGGGCTTTGACCAGCGGACCTTCCCACCCGGTTGTGTTAGGTCAGCCCATAGGAACACTTTGGAGCAACAACCGGGCTAGACCTACAGCAAGATCCCCTCCATGTAGACCCGACGCACCCATTTCCCCCCTCTAGGTGCCAGCGGCGGCGCCGTCCGTGAGGGGGGGCACACCCCGGACACGCTCCGGTGGCATTGCTACCCCCCAGGGCCCCCGTCCCGCCTAACCCTGTAGCGTTTGACTACGGGATCTAGCCCTTTGACTTTGCACGGACGGGCTTTGACCAGTGGACCTCTCCACCCGGTTGTGTCGGGTCAGCCCAGAGGAACACCGGGGAGCAACATCTGGGCCAAACCCACAGCTAAATCCACTCCGTGTAGACCCGATGCAGTAGTTTCCCCCCTCCAGGTGCCGGCGGCGACGCCGTCCGTGAGGGGGCCACGCACCGGAGACGCGTGCGGCCTCTTCGGACATGCCACAACACCACCCCACATGTATGAGGCGCGGTACGATGCTCCGGTGGCATTGCTACCCCCAGGGCCCCCGTCCCCCCTAACCCTGAAGCGGTTGACCACGAGATCTAGCCCTTTGACTTTGCACGGACGGGCTTTGACCAGTGGACCTCTCCACCCGGTTGTGTCAGGTCCGCCCATAGAGACACCCGGGAGCATCATCCGGGCCAGACCCACAGATACATCCACCCCATGTAGACCCGACGCGTCTGTTCCCCTCCTCCAGGTGCCGGCGGCGGCGCCGTCCGTGACGGGGCCACACCCCGGAGATGCGTGCCGCCTCTTCGGACATGCCACAACACCACCCCGCATGTATGAGGGCCCGGTACGACGCTCCGGTGGCATTGCTACCCCCCAGGGCCCCCGTCCCGGCTAACCCTGTAGCGTTTGACTACGGGATCTAGCCCTTTGACTTTGCACGGACGGGCTTTGACCAGTGGACCTCTCCACCCGGTTGTGTCAGGTCCGCCCATAGAGACACCCGGGAGCAACATCCGGGCCAGACCCACAACAAGATCCTCTCCGTGTAGACCCGACGCGTCCTATTCCCCCTCCAGGTGTCGGCGTCGGGCCGTCCGTGACGGGGGCCACACCCCGGAGACGTGTGCCGCCTCTTCTGACATGCCACAACACCACCCCGCATGTATGAGGGCCCGGTACGACGCTCCGGTGGCATTGCTACCCCCTGGGCCCCCGTCCCGGCTAACCCTGTAGCGTTTGACTACGGGATCTAGCCCTTTGACTTTGCACGGACGGGCTTTGACCAGTGGACCTCTCCACCCGGTTGTGTCAGGTCCGCCCATAGAGACACCCGGGAGCAACATCCGGGCCAGACCCACAACAAGATCCCCTCCGTGTAGACCCGACTAGTCCGTTTCCCCCCTCCAGGTGCCAGCGGCGGCGCCGTCCGTGAGGGGGGCCACGCCCCGGAGACGCGTGCCGCCTCTTCGGACATTTCACCACACCACCCCGCATGTATGAGGGCCCGGTGCGATGCTTCGGTGGCATTGCTACCCCCCAGGCCCCCCTCCCGCCTAACCCTGTAGCGTTTGACCACGGGATCTAGCCCTTTGACTTTGCACGGACGGGCTTTGACCAGCGGACCTTCCCACCCGGTTGTGTTAGGTCAGCCCATAGGAACACTTTGGAGCAACAACCGGGCCAGACCCACAGCAAGATCCCCTCCATGTAGACCCGACGCACCCATTTCCCCCCTCTAGGTGCCAGCGGCGGCGCCGTCCGTGAGGGGGGGCACACCCCGGACACGCTCCGGTGGCATTGCTACCCCCCAGGGCCCCCGTCCCGCCTAACCCTGTAGCGTTTGACCACGGGATCTAGCCCTTTGACTTTGCACGGACGGGCTTTGACCAGTGGACCTCTCCACCCGGTTGTGTCGGTTCAGCCCAGAGGGACACCGGGGAGCAACATCTGGGCCAAACCCACAGCTAAATCCACTCCGTGTAGACCTGATGCGGTAGTTTCCCCCTCCAGGTGCCGGCGGCGACGCCGTCCGTGAGGGGGCCACGCACCGGAGACGCGTGCGGCCTCTTCGGACATGCCACAACACCACCCCACATGTATGAGGCGCGGTACGATGCTCCGGTGGCATTGCTACCCCCCAGGGCCCCCGTCCCCCCTAACCCTGGAGCGGTTGACCACGAGATCTAGCCCTTTGACTTTGCACGGACGGGCTTTGACCAGTGGACCTCTCCACCCGGTTGTGTCAGGTCCGCCCATAGAGACACCCGGGAGCATCATCCGGGCCAGACCCACAGATACATCCACTCCATGTAGACCCGACGCGTCTGTTCCCCTCCTCCAGGTGCCGGCGGCGGCGCCGTCCGTGACGGGGCCACACCCCGGAGATGCGTGCCGCCTCTTCGGACATGCCACAACACCACCCCGCATGTATGAGGGCCCGGTACGACGCTCCGGTGGCATTGCTACCCCCCAGGGCCCCGTCCCGGCTAACCCTGTAGCGTTTGACCACGGGATCTAGCCCTTTGACTTTGCACGGACGGGCTTTGACCAGTGGACCTCTCCACCCGGTTGTGTCAGGTCCGCCCATAGAGACACCCGGGAGCAACATCCGGGCCAGACCCACAACAAGATCCCCTCCGTGTAGACCCTACGCGTCCGTTTCCCCCCTCCAGGTGCCGGCGGCGGCGCCGTCCGTGAGGGGGGCCACGCCCCGGAGACGCGTGCCGCCTCTTCGGACATTTCACCACACCACCCCGCATGTATGAGGGCCCGGTGCGATGCTTCGGTGCCATTGCTACCCCCAGGCCCCCCTCCCGCCTAACCCTGTAGCATTTGACCATGGGATCTAGCCCTTTGACTTTGCACGGACGGGCTTTGACCAGCGGACCTTCCCACCCAGTTGTGTTAGGTCAGCCCATAGGAACACTTTGGAGCAACAACCGGGCTAGACCTACAGCAAGATCCCCTCCATGTAGACCCGACGCACCCGTTTCCCCCCTCCAGGTGCCGGCGGTGGCGCCGTCCGTGAGGGGGGGCACACCCCGGACACGCTCCGGTGGCATTGCTACCCCCCAGGGCCCCCGTCCCGCCTAACCTTGTAGCGTTTGACCACGGGACCTAGCCCTTTGACTTTGCACTGACGGGCTTTGACCAGTGGACCTCTCCACCCGGTTGTGTCGGGTCAGCCCAGAGGGACACCGGGGAGCAACATCTGGGCCAAACCCACAGCTAAATCCACTCCGTGTAGACCCGATGCGGTAGTTTCCCCCCTCCAGGTGCCCGGCGGCGATGCCGTCCGTGAGGGGGCCACGCACCGGAGACGCGTGCGGCCTCTTCGGACATGCCACAGCACCACCCCACATGTATGAGGCGCGGTACGATACTCCGATGGCATTGCTACCCCCCAGGGCCCCCGTCCCGCCTAACCCTGGAGCGGTTGACCACGAGATCTAGCCCTTTGACTTCGCACGGACGGGCTTTGATCAGTGGACCTCTCCACCCGGTTGTGTCAGGTCGGCCCAAAGGGACACCGGGGAGCAACATCCGGGCCAGATCCACAGCAAGATCCTCTCTGTGTAGACCCGACGCGTCTGTTTCCCCCTCCAGGTGCCGGCGTCGGCGCCATCCGTGACGGGGGGCACACGCCGGAGACGTGTGCCGCCTCTTCTGACATGCCACAACACCACCCCGCATGTATGAGGGCCCGGTACGACGCTCCGGTGGCATTGCTACCCCCCTGGGCCCCCGTCCCGGCTAACCCTGTAGCGTTTGACTACGGGATCTAGCCCTTTGACTTTGCACGGACGGGCTTTGACCAGTGGACCTCTCCACCCGGTTGTGTCAGGTCCGCCCATAGAGACACCCGGGAGCAACATCCGGGCCAGACCCACAACAAGATCCCCTCCGTGTAGACCCTACGCGTCCGTTCCCCCCTCCAGGTGCCGGCGGCGGCGCCGTCCGTGAGGGGGGCCACGCCCCGGAGACGCGTGCCGCCTCTTCGGACATTTCACCACACCACCCCGCATGTATGAGGGCCCGGTGCGATGCTTCGGTGGCATTGCTACCCCCCAGGCCCCCCTCCCGCCTAACCCTGTAGCGTTTGACCACGGGATCTAGCCCTTTGACTTTGCACGGACGGGCTTTGACCAGCGGACCTTCCCACCCGGTTGTGTTAGGTCAGCCCATAGGAACACTTTGGAGCAACAACCGGGCTAGACCTACAGCAAGATCCCCTCCATGTAGACCCGACGCACCCATTTCCCCCCTCTAGGTGCCAGCGGCGGCGCCGTCCGTGAGGGGGGGCACACCCCGGACACGCTCCGGTGGCATTGCTACCCCCAGGGCCCCCGTCCCGCCTAACCCTGTAGCGTTTGACTACGGGATCTAGCCCTTTGACTTTGCACGGACGGGCTTTGACCAGTGGACCTCTCCACCCGGTTGTGTCGGGTCAGCCCAGAGGGACACCGGGGAGCAACATCTGGGCCAAACCCACAGCTAAATCCACTCCGTGTAGACCCGATGCAGTAGTTTCCCCCCTCCAGGTGCTGGCGGCGACGCCGTCCGTGAGGGGGCCACGCACCGGAGACGCGTGCGGCCTCTTCGGACATGCCACAACACCACCCCATATGTATGAGGCGCGGTACGATGCTCCGGTGGCATTGCTACCCCCAGGGCCCCCGTCCCCCCTAACCCTGGAGCGGTTGACCACGAGATCTAGCCCTTTGACTTTGCACGGACGGGCTTTGACCAGTGGACCTCTCCACCCGGTTGTGTCAGGTCCGCCCATAGAGACACCCGGGAGCATCATCCGGGCCAGACCCACAGATACATCCACCCCATGTAGACCCGACGCGTCTGTTCCCCTCCTCCAGGTGCCGGCGGCGGCGCGTCCGTGACGGGGCCACACCCCGGAGATGCGTGCCGCCTCTTCGGACATGCCACAACACCACCCCGCATGTATGAGGGCCCGGTACGACGCTCCGGTGGCATTGCTACCCCCCAGGGCCCCCGTCCCGGCTAACCCTGTAGCGTTTGACCACGGGATCTAGCCCTTTGACTTTGCACGGACGGGCTTTGACCAGTGGACCTCTCCACCCGGTTGTGTCAGGTCCGCCCATAGAGACACCCGGGAGCAACATCCGGGCCAGACCCACAACAAGATCCCCTCCGTGTAGACCCTACGCGTCCGTTTCCCCCCTCCAGGTGCCGGCGGCGGCGCCGTCCGTGAGGGGGGCCACGCCCCGGAGACGCGTGCCGCCTCTTCGGACATTTCACCACACCACCCCGCATGTATGAGGGCCCGGTGCGATGCTTCGGTGCCATTGCTACCCCCCAGGCCCCCCTCCCGCCTAACCCTGTAGCATTTGACCATGGGATCTAGCCCTTTGACTTTGCACGGACGGGCTTTGACCAGCGGACCTTCCCACCCAGTTGTGTTAGGTCAGCCCATAGGAACACTTTGGAGCAACAACCGGGCTAGACCTACAGCAAGATCCCCTCCATGTAGACCCGACGCACCCGTTTCCCCCTCCAGTGCCGGCGGTGGCGCCGTCCGTGAGGGGGGGCACACCCGGACACGCTTCAGTGGGCATTGCTACCCCCAGGCCCCGTTCCGCCTAACCTTTGTAGCGTTGACCACGGGGACCTTAGCCCTTTGACTTTGCACTGACGGCTTTGCCAGTGAACCTCTCCACCCGGTTGTGGTCGGGTTCAGCCAGGGGAACCGGGAGCAACATCTGGGCAAACCCACAGCTAAACCACTCCGTAACCCGATGCGGTAGTTTCCCCCCTCCAGGTGCCCGGCGGCGATGCCGTCCGTGAGGGGCCACGCACCGGAGACGCGTGCCGGCCCTCTGTCGGACCATGCCACAGCACCATCCCCGCATGTATTGAAGGCGCGTACGACCTCCGATGGCATGGCTACCCCCCAGGGCCCCCGTCCCGCCTAACCCTGGAGTGGGTTGACCACGAGATCTAGCCCTTTGACTTCCCACGGACGGGCTTTGATCAGTGGACCTCTCCACCCGGTTGTGTCAGGTCGGCCCAAAGGGACACCGGGGAGCAACATCCGGGCCAGATCCACAGCAAGATCCTCTCTGTGTAGACCCGACGCGTCTGTTTCCCCCTCCAGGTGCCGGCGTCGGCGCCGTCCGTGACGGGGGGCACACGCCGGAGACGTGTGCCGCCTCTTCTGACATGCCACAACACCACCCCGCATGTATGAGGGCCCGGTACGACGCTCCGGTGGCATTGCTACCCCCCTGGGCCCCCGTCCCGGCTAACCCTGTAGCGTTTGACTACGGGATCTAGCCCTTTGACTTTGCACGGACGGGCTTTGACCAGTGGACCTCTCCACCCGGTTGTGTCAGGTCCGCCCATAGAGACACCGGGAGCAACATCCGGGCCAGACCCACAACAAGATCCCCTCCGTGTAGACCCTACGCGTCCGTTTCCCCCCTCCAGGTGCTGGCGGCGGCGCCGTCCGTGAGGGGGGCCACGCCCCGGAGACGCGTGCCGCCTCTTCGGACATTTCACCACACCACCCCGCATGTATGAGGGCCCGGTGCGATGCTTCGGTGGCATTGCTACCCCCCAGGCCCCCCTCCCGCCTAACCCTGTAGCGTTTGACCACGGGATCTAGCCCTTTGACTTTGCACGGACGGGCTTTGACCAGCGGACCTTCCCACCCGGTTGTGTTAGGTCAGCCCATAGGAACACTTTGGAGCAACAACCGGGCTAGACCTACAGCAAGATCCCCTCCATGTAGACCGGACGCACCCATTTCCCCCCTCTAGGTGCCAGCGGCGGCGCCGTCCGTGAGGGGGGGCACACCCCGGACACGCTCCGGTGGCATTGCTACCCCCCAGGGCCCCCGTCCCGCCTAACCCTGTAGCGTTTGACTACGGGATCTAGCCCTTTGACTTTGCACGGACGGGCTTTGACCAGTGGACCTCTCCACCCGGTTGTGTCGGGTCAGCCCAGAGGGACACCGGGGAGCAACATCTGGGCCAAACCCACAGCTAAATCCACTCCGTGTAGACCCGATGCAGTAGTTTCCCCCCTCCAGGTGCCGGCGGCGACGCCGTCCGTGAGGGGGCCACGCACCGGAGACGCGTGCGGCCTCTTCGGACATGCCACAACACCACCCCACATGTATGAGGCGCGGTACGATGCTCCGGTGGCATTGCTACCCCCAGGGCCCCCGTCCCCCTAACCCTGGAGCGGTTGACCACGAGATCTAGCCCTTTGACTTTGCACGGACGGGCTTTGACCAGTGGACCTCTCCACCCGGTTGTGTCAGGTCCGCCCATAGAGACACCCGGGAGCATCATCCGGGCCAGACCCACAGATACATCCACCCCATGTAGACCCGACGCGTCTGTTCCCCTCCTCCAGGTGCCGGCGGCGGCGCCGTCCGTGACGGGGCCACACCCCGGAGATGCGTGCCGCCTCTTCGGACATGCCACAACACCACCCCGCATGTATGAGGGCCCGGTACGACGCTCCGGTGGCATTGCTACCCCCCAGGGCCCCCGTCCCGGCTAACCCTGTAGCGTTTGACTACGGGATCTAGCCCTTTGACTTTGCACGGACGGGCTTTGACCAGTGGACCTCTCCACCCGGTTGTGTCAGGTCCGCCCATAGAGACACCCGGGAGCAACATCCGGGCCAGACCCACATCAAGATCCTCTCCGTGTAGACCCGACGCGTCCTATTCCCCCTCCAGGTGTCGGCGTCGGGCCGTCCGTGACGGGGGCCACACCCCGGAGACGTGTGCCGCCTCTTCTGACATGCCACAACACCACCCCGCATGTATGAGGGCCCGGTACGACGCTCCGGTGGCATTGCTACCCCCCTGGGCCCCCGTCCCGGCTAACCCTGTAGCGTTTGACTACGGGATCTAGCCCTTTGACTTTGCACGGACGGGCTTTGACCAGTGGACCTCTCCACCCGGTTGTGTCAGGTCCGCCCATAGAGACACCCGGGAGCAACATCCGGGCCAGACCCACAACAAGATCCCCTCCGTGTAGACCCTACTAGTCCGTTCCCCCCTCCAGGTGCCAGCGGCGGCGCCGTCCGTGAGGGGGCCACGCCCCGGAGACGCGTGCCGCCTCTTCGGACATTTCCACCACACCACCCCGCAGTATGAGGGCCCGTGCGATGCTCGGTGGCATTGCTACCCCCCACGGCCCCCTCCCGCCTAACCCTGTAGCGTTTGACCACGGGATCTAGCCCTTTGACTTTGCACGGACGGGCTTGTTGACCAGGGGACCTTCCCACCCGGTTGTGTTAAGGTCAGCCCATAGGAAGCACTTTGGAGCAACATCCGGCGGCAAACCCACAGCAAGATCCCCTCCATGTAGGACCCGACGGCACCAGTTTCCCTCCTCTAAGGTTGCCAGCGGCGGCGCCGTCCGTTGAGGGGCCCCCGGGGGGGCCGCCTTCGGACATGCCAGCACACCTCCCGCATGATGAGGGCCCGGGCGTCTCGGGGCATTGCTACCCCCCCCCAGGGCCCCCGTCGTCCCGCCTAACCCTGTAGCGTTTGACCACGGGATCTAGCCCTTTGACTTTTGCACGGACGGGTTTGGACCAGTGGACCTCTCCACCCGGTTGTGTCGGTTCAGCCCAGAGGGACACCGGGGAGCAACATCTGGGCCAAACCCACAGCTAAATCCACTCCGTGTAGACCTGATGCGGTAGTTTCCCCCCTCCAGGTGCCGGCGGCGACGCCGTCCGTGAGGGGGCCACGCACCGGAGACGCGTGCGGCCTCTTCGGACATGCCACAACACCACCCCACATGTATGAGGCGCGGTACGATGCTCCGGTGGCATTGCTACCCCCCAGGGCCCCCGTCCCCCCTAACCCTGGAGCGGTTGACCACGAGATCTAGCCCTTTGACTTTGCACGGACGGGCTTTGACCAGTGGACCTCTCCACCCGGTTGTGTCAGGTCCGCCCATAGAGACACCCGGGAGCATCATCCGGGCCAGACCCACAGATACATCCACTCCATGTAGACCCGACGCGTCTGTTCCCCTCCTCCAGGTGCCGGCGGCGGCGCCGTCCGTGACGGGGCCACACCCCGGAGATGCGTGCCGCCTCTTCGGACATGCCACAACACCACCCCGCATGTATGAGGGCCCGGTACGACGCTCCGGTGGCATTGCTACCCCCCAGGGCCCCCGTCCCGGCTAACCCTGTAGCGTTTGACTACGGGATCTAGCCCTTTGACTTTGCACGGACGGGCTTTGACCAGTGGACCTCTCCACCCGGTTGTGTCAGGTCCGCCCATAGAGACACCCGGGAGCAACATCCGGGCCAGACCCACAACAAGATCCTCTCCGTGTAGACCCGACGCATCCTATTCCCCCTCCAGGTGTCGGCGTCGGGCCGTCCGTGACGGGGGCCACACCCCGGAGACGTGTGCCGCCTCTTCTGACATGCCACAACACCACCCCGCATGTATGAGGGCCCGGTACGACGCTCCGGTGGCATTGCTACCCCCCTGGGCCCCCGTCCCGGCTAACCCTGTAGCGTTTGACTACGGGATCTAGCCCTTTGACTTTGCACGGACGGGCTTTGACCAGTGGACCTCTCCACCCGGTTGTGTCAGGTCCGCCCATAGAGACACCCGGGAGCAACATCCGGGCCAGACCCACAACAAGATCCCCTCCGTGTAGACCCTACTAGTCCGTTTCCCCCCTCCAGGTGCCGGCGGCGGCGCCGTCCGTGAGGGGGGCCACGCCCCGGAGACGCGTGCCGCCTCTTCGGACATTTCACCACACCACCCCGCATGTATGAGGGCCCGGTGCGATGCTTCGGTGGCATTGCTACCCCCCAGGCCCCCCTCCCGCCTAACCCTGTAGCGTTTGACCACGGGATCTAGCCCTTTGACTTTGCACGGACGGGCTTTGACCAGCGGACCTTCCCACCCGGTTGTGTTAGGTCAGCCCATAGGAACACTTTGGAGCAACAACCGGGCCAGACCCACAGCAAGATCCCCTCCATGTAGACCCGACGCACCCATTTCCCCCTCTAGGTGCCAGCGGCGGCGCCGTCCGTGAGGGGGGCACACCCCGGACACGCTCCGGTGGCATTGCTACCCCCCAGGGCCCCCGTCCCGCCTAACCCTGTAGCGTTTGACCACGGGATCTAGCCCTTTGACTTTGCACGGACGGGCTTTGACCAGTGGACCTCTCCACCCGGTTGTGTCGGGTCAGCCCAGAGGGACACCGGGGAGCAACATCTGGGCCAAACCCACAGCTAAATCCACTCCGTGTAGACCTGATGCGGTAGTTTCCCCCCTCCAGGTGCCGGCGGCGACGCCGTCCGTGAGGGGGCCACGCACCGGAGACGCGTGCGGCCTCTTCGGACATGCCACAACACCACCCCACATGTATGAGGCGCGGTACGATGCTCCGGTGGCATTGGTACCCCCCAGGGCCCCCGTCCCCCCTAACCCTGGAGCGGTTGACCACGAGATCTAGCCCTTTGACTTTGCACGGACGGGCTTTGACCAGTGGACCTCTCCACCCGGTTGTGTCAGGTCCGCCCATAGAGACACCCGGGAGCATCATCCGGGCCAGACCCACAGATACATCCACTCCATGTAGACCCGACGCGTCCGTTCCCCTCCTCCAGGTGCCGGCGGCGGCGCCGTCCGTGACGGGGCCACACCCCGGAGATGCGTGCCGCCTCTTCGGACATGGCATAACACCATCCGGTTGTGGTAGGTCATCCGATATATATGAACACTTGGAGCAAAGTCCCCTTCGTATAGACCCGATGCGGCTGTCCCCATTCCAGTTGCCGGCTGGCGGCGGCACCGTTCGTGAGGGGGGTCACACCACTCTGTACAGAACCGAAAAATAATGTATGTATGCTTATTAACACATACTATATGTAAGTTAGTTAAATAATAATAATAAAGAAAACAGTGAAGAAAAAGAAAAAAAACTATATGTATGCTTACTATATGCTTATTAACACATACTATATGTATGCTTATTAACACAATCTATATGTATGCTTATTAACACATACTGTATGCTTAATAATAATAATACTATATGGAAAAAAAGAAAAAAGAAAAAAAAAACTATGCCGACGGCAAAGCCGTCGGCATAGCTGCGGCCAGGGCAGATGGACAGCGCCGCGGATCGATGACGTGTCACCTATGCCGACGGCTGGCAAAGCCGTCGGCATAGCTGCGGCCAGGGCAGATGGACAGCGCGGTGACGTGTCACCCGTATCTATGCCGACGGCCACCCGTCACGGCCGTCGGCATAGATTTGACGTCGTTAGCCGGCCGTGATGAGTGTTGTCGGCGGGCCCGCATCTATGCCGACGGCCAGTATATGCCGACGGCAGCTGTAGGCGTAGTCCGGGATAAGCCGACGGCTGTGTTGTGCCGACGGCTGCTGTCGGCGTAGACGGGGATAGCCCGACGGCAGTTGTACGCCGACGGCGCATACATTTGGCTGTCGGCTTAGAGCCCTGTTCCGGTAGTGAATCAGTCTCTAAAATAATAGGATTGTGGAGAGGTATACCTATGTATAGACCAGCAATGCATGCCCTTAACTCCGCTTCATCCACACTTTGACACGATCCAATGAAGTCCCAAGAAGAGGCAATGACTTCCCCAGCCGCATTCCTAACCACCACATGAGGGGGGTAACGTGAAAAACAGTAGAACTCGAGAGGGGTAGCGTGAAAAACATTTTTTTTAAGTTTTTAACGTGGGATTTTATTTGCTACGAGAAACTAAAAATGTTGGCAGTGTCATCGATACGCATGCAGCTGCAATGCTATTTTCTTTTAATTCCAACATACCGGGTGTCTCTGAAGGGACGAGTCTGGGAGCAGAGCGGGGCTTATGACCTGGTCCTGTTTAACGTCGCTAGCCGATGTGGGACTAAACGAACCAGCGTCTTGCGTGGCGACTTGCCGAGACTGGCGATCTGCCCTTTTCCTTCCCGCTGATTCCTTGTGCTTCCTTCCTTGAATCCTCTCGTGTCCATCTTTGTTCTTCCCAGCTCGCTTCCTCTGTTCTTCTCAGGCTTTCTTGATCTCTTTGTCTCTTCTCTCTCCCACCAAAGCTTTGGCGAATTCCTGGGTGGTCTCTACCCGGGACAGAAGATTACCGATGGATGCGGCGCCGGACATGGAGGGCCCTTCGGCTCCTCACTCGCCGGTTGCGGATCGAGCACGGTGCCGTTGGCCTATTCGAGTGGGATGGATCACTTCAGAAAGCAAGCGATGCAGCTTCTCAAGAGATCCAAGGATCCCCTAAGTTGCTTGGGGCGGATGAGAGAAAGGGCTAGGGCATTCCTTGGCCATGCCCATGATGTTGGAGAGCAGAATTTTCAGTTGGAGGTGAGACCTTGCATCCAATACTCAGCCCCAGCCGTCCCGGCGAATCCAGTGGAGGAGGTCGTCAGCAAACCAGCTACGTACGGTGATCTCAATGATCTCATCCGTGCTGGACAAACCCGTAATCCCATGCGCGTATGGCGCCTCTCTGAATCTGAATGAACATTATATTACGGTTCAGACTTTGAAGTGGCCTGGAAGCATGACAAATTGGGAAATTTCTCTGTTCGGTCAGCATACAAAGCTCTATTACAGTTGAAGAGACAAAATGAGATTGCATCCACCTCCATAACTGCTCCTATTAGTCATTGGCAGAAGTTGTAGAAAATCCCAGTGCCACCTAAAGTTCGTAATTTCTGGTGGAGGGTTATTCACAAATTTGTACCATGTCGTTCGGTTCTGCAAAAGCGTCATATTGAGGAGATATCATTTTGCGAGGACTGCGGAGTGGAGGAAACAATAACACACGCACTGTTCTCTTGTACACGGGCCAAGGTTTTTTTGGTCTGAACTTAAGCGTTTCCTTCCGGTTAGAATTCCTGTTCTTCATCCAGATTCTTGGGCTATTAATATTGTTGACAACAAAGAGGTTTCAGAATCACTTGCAGCCATTATCTTAGTTGGGTGCTGGACAGTGATCTGGATAGAACAGAACAACAAGAGACATGGGGAACGATGTCGTTCTGTTCAGGCTTCTGTCAGATGGGCAATTGATACTATTCATGATATTGGTACATTGGAAGGAGTGAAGAAGCACCGAATGCCGAGAGAGAATACGAGCTGGTTACCACCAGAGGAAACTTTTATCAAGGTGAATCTTGATGCCTGCTATTCATGAAACTTGGCTCGGCACGGGAGTGGTGATTCGAAACCACAATGGTGAGTTAATCCGAGCTCAGGCTATATGGTACTGGTACGCGCAAAATGCATGGTTTATGGAAGCCTTGGTGATCCGGGATGGTATCTGTGTAGCAATGGATCTTGGCTTCTGCAAGGCTATCATCAAGAGTGATGCGCAGGAGGTTGTCCGGATGATCAATGTTGCAGATTGCGAGAGGGCGGATATTGCTTCCATTTGTTATGAGGTCTAGCAGGTGAGCTCCGGTTTTTATTCCTTCGTTCTCGTGCATGTAAACCGGGAAGCAAACATAGATGTGCATAGATGCGCCAGGCAGGCTAGCGAGGATTGTAGAAGATGTTTATGGGTTAACTATGTACCCTATTTTCTTCTAGGTTGTATTCCACCTCTCTGTAATTCTCCTCTTTAAGCAGTAATAAAGCATGTGTTCCGCAAAAAAAAAAGAACCAACATTTTGCTCCCTAGCACTGTCCAGCCGAAAACCAATGGACAAAGTAACTATTCTCCGCCCTTTCTTTCTCCGGTCGCCTCGTCTCCCCTTCTCTCCGGCGAGGCATCTGGCTGGAGTGGAGGGGAGAGGGGCTCGGCTTCCTCCTCCCTGTATATCCACCTCATTTTTAGGCTTGTGTGTGTCCTTAATGGCAGCTTTGGGGTGTCTTTGGTCGGCTCGGGAGGATCCGATGAGATCCCATTTCCGTTCCGGTGGCTGCCGTCTCCTTGGATCCCTCGGCGTCGGCTTCATCGTGGACGGGTTTGGCTATCCCTTTTCCAATAACCTCCATACTTGTGTTTCTCCTGGTTTGGTCTCTTATCCTCATCTGACTTCTGGGTGCTTTAATTTTCAGCTTTGTTCAATTGATCACTCGTAGGGTAGTGTAAGAACCAATTCGGTAGGAGTGCTGCTACTATGGTTGAACTGTACTGATTTCTTCGGTGGATTTGCTTATGAGGACCATGTTATGGATTCACAGCAACAGACTGTTTTGACTGCCAAGAAGACCAAGGAGGAGGCAGTCATGGCGAGTCTGGGCAGAGGTCGAGGCCGTGGCCGGGCTGGAACAACAAAGAATGACAGATTATTATGATGAGGAAGCATAAAAAGCTATCAAGCGGCTTATCAACCACCTCCACTGTTCTACTATTAGGGCAGCCCGAGCCAGTGAGATTGACAAGCCTAGAACAAAAGACTAAGCTTGAGGGAGCACGTATCCCTCTTCCTTAATCACTCTTCTTTAATCATACTTTCTGTACCATAATCACCTTATTCCTTCGCGAACTTATGTTTCTTGCCAATATTGGTGAACCAAAATCATTTTCAACTATAATTTTAGAATGAATGTATGTTTGGGTTGAATAATAAGGTACCTTGTTGTGATTGACGATATATGGACCATTCTCGCATGTGATGCAATAAAATAGCAAATTGTTAGACAACAACAATAGTAGCAGAATCATTGTGACTACTAGCATAAAGACCATAGCCAAAGCATGTACCCTAGCTAATGCTTGGGGAGATAAAATCAATCAAGTCAAGCCTCTCAAGTTACAATAATCCAAGCTAATGTACCCTAGCTAATGCTTGTTAATAGTCTTTGGCCCCAATAAATTCTGTCCCGAAGATATGGAAACAGCGATGGATGACATACTGAAAAAAAAAAGTGCAGGGTTGCCATTGGCAACTGTTAGCATTGCCAGCCTTTTGGCAAGCTACAAAACGCCTGGTAGCTTGGGGATGTGGACGAGAATCTGTTCATTCTCAGATTCTTGAATCTGAATCATACAGATATCACACTAGTACCTAGCCAGATAGGTGATGCCGGCCACTACAACATATCAAGGAGCCTTAATAAACCACTAGAAATCTGAGGCTGATGCCGGACTCTACAGCATATTAAGGATCCCCACGACTACCACCGGGATGAAAATCAAGGTCATGGCATTGCATCTTCGCTCAATCCTCTTCAGCTTTTTCTTGAGCCTTGCCAGTTCCTTATCGCCGCACCTGCACAGGAATTCACAATTTGGTGTATTATAAGTACTGGAATGGATGTGTGCAAGTGAAGAAATTGTTATACAGCTGCTACTTACAAGGGTTGACAAGTTGGGAGATTCAAAGTCAGGTTGGCAGGTTAGGAGGCTGGTGGAGCGCGACAGACTAGTTGGGGAGGCAACATGTTAGCTACCTAGCAGTCTGACTGAGGCTGACAGGCTGGCTCCACAGCCGCAAGCCAACACACCTGTAACGTACTGGTCCTCCACACCACTTCCTCTCCCTCTCCTCTTCGGTACTTTTACCACGTTGGAACACAATGTAGATGGTTGGGGTTCTCCATTTTTTTAGCGGATTTTCCAAGCATGAATAGTTTTTTCTCATTGTTTTTGATATAGCTAACCACTTGTGCTAAGTGGTAAGCTGGGTACTTGCCTGTCTTTTGCAACCAGATGCATCAAAATTTATGTTTTTCAAATATACTTTGTAAACTTGGCATATGAACTTTGGTAAAGAAAATAAGATCTTCGATTTCGATGTGTCTTTCCAAAAACCTTTGGTATGCCTTTTCCTGGTCAAAAGGTTTGTTTGGGAAAACTTCTAAATACAAAAATCCATAGCTGGACACGAGCACATCTTATCCCGGATGAACAGTAAAATCAAATAAAATAGCAAAAAAAATACTGAATTTCTTATACATCGAAGATGAAAAAGTTTTATGTGGGCATGGAAAGTTTCATGGCAATGTGAAATGGGAGGAGCTCGGGACAGACAAAAAAAAATCTGTTCTACTGCTAGCTCCAAAATAAATAAAAAAACAGAACCTTTCTCAAAACTCTCTGGCAGTGGAGAAGCTGAGAGACCTGAAGGTGATGTTGGAGCCTATATGGCTATATCTGCTGTACATGGCTTTAGGTTTGGCTTGACGTCAGACAGTTAGCAATTTAGGTGGGTCTGGCTGCTAAGGGACTTGGGCTCAAGTGATACTACTGTACACATACACGACATTCCACAGTCCAATCGATTGACCGATCTCATCGCAGGCATATATACGACTGTCTCAGGTAAATTCATAGACGTAAATTGCTTAATTGACAGTGCGAGCAATGGCATTTGCTACCTCTCAAGTTCAAAAAGCGCATCCATCTGCTTGCGGCAAGTCCTCATGTGCTCCTCGTACTCTGCCTTCATGCGTTCTATCTCCTCCCGGTCTTTGGTCCACATTTCATCGGTGTAATCTGTCTGCCCCCCCTAAAACTCAAGGCGGTGGCATGTACCCATTATAAATACTAGATCGATTGTAGGTTAGACAAAGAGATGATACACGGTACAAAATTAACTAGCAGAGAATAAAACATGTACATAAAGAGTGCTACCGCCACGCACCTTTCCCTCCATAACCACACATGACTTCGTTGTTCCCAAATCAGTTCCAGTGACCTCATTCCCAGTTGGCTTTGCACTGAGGAACAAAAGCGCACAAAAGAATTACACATGCACGTACCGGAGGATCTCCACCAAATTTTATATACATGAAAATCAGATAATTACCTGAAAGTTCTTGCAAAACCACCCCATCTGGAGCACACATTCGCAGCATATGTTGACTGGACGTTGGCAGCCAGCTGAAATGTGAACAATCAATAGTTAGAAACCCGCACGGCGCAATGTAATAACATGGACGATATTAAGGCCTACAAAGGATGATATGCATCGAATTGCTACAAAATGGTGGAAGGAAACGCTAGACTTTGTATTTGGATACGGTCAAACCTTTTAGGAGATGACCGTTTGCACATTCACGATACAATAGAGCAAATGATTTTAAATCCTCTTATTATCTGACTGGTTTTTATCTACCAAATAGGTGTGCATATAATCAGTAAGGCCAGCTTTTGTCCTCCTAGCTACCCAATAAGACTACAATAATATCCCCAACACATGTCAGTCCCAAATAAGGTGCTTAGCCCCATAGTATCTGAAATTGAGGTAAGATAAAATGCTGGCCCGACAGCGACATAGCGGAGGAAGGAGGCAGAATGGCAACATTGCCCGCACGGAACTGAGTCGGGGGAGCCATCCACGAAATCCTGCCCTGAATCAACTCCCAGCCATTCATTCAATCCTAGTAAGCATAGCATTATACTCAATCGCACGAGAGAGCCATGGGCTGCAATCGAGTCAAAATCTCTGCTCCAATCCAACGGCCAGCCGCCCCTTGCTGGATCCGACCAAATCCGCGCGGGATCACGGCACGCCGACCACCCTAGCACGCATCGGGCACCAGAATTCCCCGCATTGCCGGCGACGATCGCTCAAGCAAAAATAAATAAATAAAAGGCGGCAGGGGAGGAGGGGGGGGGGAGAGGGGGCGGGGCTTACGGTCCCGAGAGGCGACGCGAGCTGTCGGCGGCGCGCGGCGCGGAGGAGCAGCGAGGCCGCCATGGCCACCGGAGGGACGGAGCAAGGGCCGTCTAGGGTTTTGGGGGAGAAGAGCGGCGCCAACTCTGCTCGCTCTCTCGCTGTGGAATGGAGAGCAGAGAAGCGACGCTCGCGGAGGAAGGAAGGAATGCTGTCGACTGGAACGGGCCGGGCCGGGTCGGAACGGGGCGAGCAGAGAGCCATTATTATTATTATTATACCATAGTTTTTAGTCGTCATTGAACAATTTTCAAAATATGCGTTGTCAAATTTTTAATAATTATGTATTTAAAAAGAATATAAGGAAGTTTTCAATAATTGCGAATTAATGGAACCCAGCAACCCTTCTTCAAGACTCGTCTAACAAAGTCCAACCCCATTTGCCAACATCCTTTCTCCCCCTCTCCCAAATTATTGATCATCGTCCCCCATCGCCGGCGATGCCGACGTCTGGTTCTTCCTTCGCTGCCAACCAGTCCCACCCACTTCTCGCCAAAAAAAAAAACCCAATCCCACCCACTGATTCCTTGTTCTGGTTGCGGAGATAGGGTTCTCAACTTAGTCACTAGAGCGGATAGAGGCCTAAGACCGGATCTACAAGTGAGGGAACACAAAAATCTCTAAATCTTCAAGGTTTACCGCACATCTTAATTTGAATACACGCGTATCTCACCCTCGCCACTTATGTTGTGCGGGTTCTTCAAGTGATCGCAAGTGTATAGCGAGAAGATGGCGCGTCATCAAACCCACCAACAGGATGAAGGGCAACACCTTGAAGCTGCACAATAATCTCCATCTCAGCAGCGTCCCCAAACTCAGCAGACACATATTTCTCACTGTCAAGTATATAGCATAAAACTACCACAAATGTGGCTTGTGTTTCCAAAATTTTAAACGCGTTTATGACAGGGGTGGCTTACCCGTTAGGGCTTATGTGCCTACCTGCAGATTTGTGGCACATCGTATTCTCGCCAAATTAAAACTAAAATGCTACAATATAAAAGTTGCTATTCACATGTTTCCTGCCTACAATTTTGTATTTTTTGCCCGGATTTTCACATGATGCATGTTGCCGTGAAACTTTACACACACGTGTAACGCTAGACCATGTTTGTTAAAAAGAAGCTTTAGAAATACTTGAGTTTTTTCTAATATCTTTAAAAAGTTGCTAAATAGGTGCATGTAGACCCATGTGCCAAAAAAATCAAATGTGGACAATAAGTTAAGCTAAGTATTTGAACTATATTTTGGTTGAATTATGTGGAATAAATTAGCATTTCTTGCCCTTGGCACAAAAACCATATGTGGCTGAGAAGTTAAGCGAAGTGTTTGAACTATTTTTTTGATTAATTATAGGAAAGCCTGATATGATTTGGCGACATGACAATATGAAATACGTGAACATTTACTTTTAGCAGCCACATTTTCATTTTATTTATACTAAGTTAGTGTTTCTTTGTATTCTACCTATTAATGCGAGGTAATAAGCACAAAATTTTCCTATTTGGAAAATCTCAAATACATGCTACTCCACGCAACGGATTCTCAAAAAAAAACTACTCCATGCAACGTTAACTTTTTACATGTAGAACATATTGCATGAAGCAAGCAAGGCAAAAATAATCAAACTCCTAATTGTCATCAGAGATGCAAATAACCCCTTGTTGGCCTTACCGACTTTGGGGTGATTGCGGGGTGAAGCTCCAGCTCCTCTTCCTCGTCCTCTAGGTCTGCATAGATCTGGGCCCTCTTCACATCGGGTGTGTTCGCCGCTACCTCCCGCTCAGATTGGATCAGAGTCGAGGATGGTCACTTGCTCCGCCTCGAACTGCGTCGCTACCTCCACAAAATCCGAAGAATCCTAACACTACAAAATGAAATAATAGGTGCAAAATAACACAAAATTTGGAATCATCAAACTGCGAGAGCGTTGGTTGTCGAGCGGGTTTAGCTTCGGGGTCATTGGCATTGCTCATTGACCATGGTTTCCATCCACCAGGCTTTCTCGCGGCGGCCTCCTCCTTATCTTTCTGCATCAAAACATGGGCGGCCATGGTGGTTTGCGCGATGGCCTCCATGGCCGTGATAGTGGGGTCGTCTCCTGGCAGTGCCGTGCTGAGCAGCCGCAGTGCATTGTCGGTTGTGATCTGTTATTTTATTGTTGGTGTAGCGATGACAAAGGGGCCAACCCCAGGGGTCATGAACCCTGGGGCAATAGGTGTTGAGGTCGGGGGTATTGAAGGAGCAGTGGCAGTAGTAGTAACAATTAATGGTGAAGAAGTTGGTGGGACGATATTCGTGAGCGCGACTTCACTAGCATTAGTGGCGATGAAATAGTTGTTGGGCGTAGAGGATTGGTTGTCGCCACCTCCGGAGCCTCCCGGAACCATCATAAAGACTTGCCCCAATGTGATGGCCGGCGGTGCCTCGTTGTCGTTTGTTGAAGAGGTTGTGTTGGGGCTTGCCCTAATGTAATCGTCAGAATCCTCTAGGTCGTCGTTGTCGATGCAGTTGAAGCAGACCATCATGACCAGATGTCACGTGAGTGCGAGCTGATGGGTTGATGTTGAGTCGGTGCTTTGCCCCGTCCTTGCGGCCTTGATCCAGGCCTCAGTCGGGAGGAATGTCACTGGAGTGTGGTCGTCTTTTGAGTCGGAAGCCCGTGCTTCTACTGCAGGTTCTGTGGAAGCCGCACTTGTTGCTTGATGAGGTGGTGGGACACAGAGCCGGAGGCCGCCGTAGGGATCCATGACAAACAGAAATGTTCTGAAGAAGATGGTGCGGGATTGGGCGACGGTTCAATGTTGAGCCATCCTGTCACATCTGCGACGAAAGTGAGGGAGACGCAAGTGAAGCTCTGACCAGGTGTGAAGTCACCAGACATGATGGAAGATCTATCTAAAGTCATTCTTTGGCCGACGCAACCCCTGGTGCACCAACTGACTGTGCAAAATCTCTTTAGTGCCCTCGGTAGGGAGGAGAGCGTAGCCAAAAGTATTTAGAGATGAGTTCCCAAAAGTACCCATGTTCGGGCCCTCATTGTTGAGGTAATACCCTACTCTTGTTTTGTGTTGGATTAATGTGGGGAACACCTCGTGCAAGGGGGTTACAGATTGTTGATGGTGGATGCTATCGAGGTCTGAGTAATGGAACAAATGCCACAAACTACCCCTGGCCTCTTCTTATAAAGGAGGTATCCTAACCTACCTCGTGATGAGGGCCCTTTGGCTTGCAGGCCAAGACGATGCTAGCGTAAGGTTGTAGCTAGGCCTCCCGAGCCCTTAGCCCAGCACAGCATCGGGGTTGCCAATGGGCCTCCACCGTTATACTGTATCACCACCCCACAACTATAATTTTGTAATGTCTCCTACATGTTATAGAGAATGATCAAAACAGTGCACAACCGGTTGGTTACCACTCCAAAAACGTGACCTAAGCCGCACCTTCAACATTATATTCCTTTATGTGAACTTTTTTTCATTTGTTTTTAACTTCCTGATGTCAACATGCTTGATGAGTGGTTCTTGGCAGATAAATGGCCAATATATGTACTAAATGAGTGGAGTATTTAACCAAAAACTACCACAATTCACCGAAACGTGACAGAAAACTACCACTTTACGATTTTGTCCCGAAAACTACCACTTTTTTATTAATCCGTGACAAAAAACTACCAAGTGTGAAAATTGCTCGCTTTGCTTGGGTTAAACGCGAATCTGACTGCCCGACCCCACACATAAACGGGCTAAAAATGCAATCGGGTCCCTAATTTTTCTTCAAAAAAGCAATCGGGTCCTCCGCCTCCTTCTCCTCCTCGTCGCCGGCCTCCTCCTTCCCCAGCCGCTTGCCGCCGGCGGACGGGAACGGCTGCTGCTGCGGCGAGTCCACGTCGTTGTCGAGGCCCGGCGGCGGGTGGTCGTCCCTAGATAAGCAAGCATCCGCCGGCGCCCGTCTCGACGAGCCGGCCGCAGGAAGCGAGAACGGCCAAGAGGCCGGTTGACCGCCCCCGCGTGCGGAAGAAGCTCGCCGGCGAGGGCACGGCCACGGTGGGAGGCGCCGCGCCGGAGGCCAAGCCCGAGGCCAAGAAGGAACGCAGCGAGGAGGAGAAGCCGAGGCCCTCTGCCGCCGCGACCGAGGCTGTTGGCGTGGACGACGTGTCGATGGACTCGGCGTGGCAGTCCATCGCGAGGAGCGGCGTGGCGCGGCCGGTGGCTGTGCAGAAGAGCGAGACGTGGGGCGGCGAGGAGCTGCCGCGGCGCGGCAGGTGGAGGGGAAGGAGAGCGACATGGGGAGGACCCGATTGCTTTTTTGAAGAAAAACTAGGGACCCGATTGCATTTTTAGCTCGTTTATGTGTGGGGTCGGGCAGTCAAATTCGCGTTTAACCCAGGCAAAGCGAGCAGTTTTCACACTTGGTAGTTTTTTTGTCACGGATTAATAAAAAAGTGGTAGTTTTCGGGACAAAATCGTAAAGTAGTAGTTTTGTGTCACATTTCCGTGAATTGTGGTAGTTTTTGGTTAAATACTCAAATGAGTGGTTCCTGCTAGCATTACACTAACTGTGCCGCACAACTCTTGTAATAATACTAACCCAACTGCCTTTTGACATGCTTTCTTTTCGTGGTTCTTAACCACTTTTATGTATATGTTGTTGGCACATGCCCGAACTTGACGAAACAGCCGCCAAGTACTTTTCAGCGACGCGCCCATACAAGCTTGCTGCGGCTGATTATAGAGTGAGATGCACGTACACAACTAGCACCGCTTGATCTATATGGCACAACGATTGGTGGCAACAATGGCTTGTCGGTACTGTGTTTATTTCCTTTTGAATCAGAGTTGTTTACAAAGTAGGGGCACATGCGATTCTATAGCAGTTCACTATGCTGCTACAAGTCCTAGTCGGGACTCTTCCGTGTATACGATCCGTACACATATGTACAAGTTCCCATGTTCCCACCAATAAGCGATACAACTATAGCACCAGCTACCACCATATGGTTACTTAATACCGATTCTCCGTGAAACATCTATATAAGTATATTATGCCTTCTCCCTTCTGATGCTTCATATCACAGTAAAAATACAAGCTTCTAACTATATGATGTAAATGCGGCGTGATGGCCCGAGTCTTCTTGTTAGGAGAAATCCCTCAAAAAATAAAAGGAGAAACCCCTCAAAACATTTCTTATTAGGAGAAAGATTTAGTGCATTTCAAACAATGTTCGGCATGACTTTTGGAAAAATGTTTCACGTGCGATAAAAATTTTCAGCACGTAGTTAAAAATTAACAACGTGTGCTACAAAAATTGTCCAGCCTGCTATTTAGAAAATGTTCATGCATTTGAAAAATATGTTTTTTATTATTTTTATAACAAATTTTATTATTATTAGTAGTATTAACAAATTTATAATACATTTTAACAAATTTTTAATACATTTCTATAACATTTATTATTATTATTATTATTATTATTATTATTATTATTATTATTATTATTATACCATAGTTTTTAGTCGTCATTGAACAATTTTCAAAATATGCGTTGTCAAATTTTTAATAATTATGTATTTGAAAAAGAATATAAGGAAGTTTTCAGCCCTGTTCAAGAATTCGTCCGATTAACCAGTTAACTTTCCGATTAATCCCTACTCGTAGGGCCACCGAGTAGCCGATAAACCGATAAATCATCCGATTAATTGATTAAATGACCGATTAACTTGCCGATTAGCCTATTAATCCCCTACTCGCTAGCCAACCGAGCAGCTACCAGTTAACGATTTCCTCAACAATGGTTTTCAGTAATTGCGAATTAATGGAACCCAGCAACCCTTCTTCAAGACTCGTCTAACAAAGTCCAACCCCATTTGCCAACAACCTTTCTCCCCCTCTCCCAAATTATTGATCATCGTCCCCCATCGCCGGCATCCGATGCCGACGTCTAGTTCTTCCTTCGCAGCCAAACCAGTCCCAACCACTTCTCGCCAAAAAAAGAAACCAGTCCCACACACTGATTCCTTGTTCCGGTTCCAGAGATTGGGTTCTCAACTTAGTCACTAGAGCGGATAGAGGCCTAAGACCGGATCACACGTGAGGGAACACAAAAATCTCTAAATCTTCAAGGTTTACCGCACATCTTAATTTGAATACACGCGTATCTCACCCTCGCCACTTATGTTGTGCGGGTTCTTCAAGTGATCGCAAGCGTACAGCGAGAAGATGGCGCGTCATCAAACCCGCCAACAGGATGAAGGGCAACCCCTTGAAGCTGCACAATAATCTCCATCTCAGCAGCGTCGTGCTCCTTTGGAGGATACCGCTAGCGATGGTAAACAAATCCAGCATCCCCGAACTCAGCAGCCACATATTTCTCGCCGTCAAGTATATATATAGCATAAACTACCACAAATGTGGCATGTGTTTCCAAAAATTTAAACGTGTTTATGACAGGGGTGGCTCACCTGTCAGGCTTATGTGCCTACCTGTAGATTTGTCGTACGTCGTATTCTCGCCAAATTAAAACTAAAATGATACAATGTAAAAGTTGCTATTCACATGTTTCCTGCCTACAATTTTGTCTTTTTTGCCCGGATTTTCACATGATGCATTTTGCCGTGAAACTTGACACACATGTGTAACGCTAGACCATGTTTGTTAAAAAAAAGCTTTAGAAATACTCGAGTTTTTCTAATATCTTTAAAACATTGCTAAATAGGTGCATGTAGACCCATGTGCCAAAACAATCAAATGTGGACAATAAGTTAAGCGAAGTATTTGAACTATATTTTGGTTTAATTATGTTTAATAAATTAGCATTTAGTGCCTGCCCTTGGCACAAAAACCATATGTGGCTGAGAAGTTAAGAGAAGTGTTTGAACTATTTTTTTGATTAATTATGGGAGAGCCTGATATGATTTGGCAACATGACAATATGAAATAGGTGAACATTTACTTTTAGCAGCCACATTTTCATTTTATTTATACTAAGTTAGTGTTTCTTTGTATTCTACCTATTAATGTGAGGTAATAAGCACAAAATTTCCTATTTGGAAAATCTCAAATACATACTACTCCATGCAACGGATTCTAGAAAAAAACTACCCCATGCAACATTAATTTTTTACATGTAGAACATATTGCATGAGGCAAGAAAGACAAAAATAATCAAACTCCTAATTGTCATCAGAGATGCAAATAACCCCTTGTTCGGCTTACCGACTTTGGGGTGATTGCGGGGCGAAGCTCCAACTCCTCTTCCTCGTCCTCTAGGTTTGCAAAGATCTATTCCCTCTTCACATCGGCGGTGTTCGTCGCCACCTCCCGCTAAGATTGGATCGAGCCGAGGATGGTCACTTGCTCCGCCTCGAACTGCGTCGCTACATCCACAAAATCCGAAGAATCCTAACACTACGAAATGAAATAAGAGGTGCAAAATAACACAAAAATTGGAATCATCAAACTGCGAGAGCGTTGGTTGTCGAGCGGGTTTAGCGTCGGGGTCATTGTGATTGCTCATTGACCATGGTTTCTAAAGGAAATATGCCCTAGAGGCAATAATAAAGTTATTATTTATTTCCTCATATCATGATAAATGTTTATTATTCATGCTAGAATTGTATTAACCGGAAACATGATACATGTGTGAATACATAGACAAACATATAGTCACTAGTATGCCTCTACTTGACTAGCTCATTAATCAAAGATGGTTGTGTTTCCTAACCATAGACATGTGTTGTCATTTGACTAATGGGATCACATCATTAGGAGAATGATGTGATTGATATGACCCATTCCGTTAGGCTAGCAATTGATCGTTTAGTATATTGCTATTGCTTTCTTCATGACTTATACATGTTCCTGTAACTATGAAAATTATGCAACTCCCGTTTACCAGAGGAACACTTTGGGTACTACCAAACGTCACAACGTAACTGGGTGATTATAAAGGAGTACTACAGGTGTCTCCGAAGGTACATGTTGAGTTGGCGTATTTCGAGATTAGGTTTTGTCACTCCGATTGTCGGAGAGGTATCTCTGGGCCCTCTCGGTAATGCACATCATTATAAGCCTTGCAAGCAATGTGACCAAATGAGTTGGTTACGGGATGATGCATTACGGAACGAGTAAAGAGACTTGCCGGTAACGAGATTGAACTAGGTATTGGATACCGACGATCAAATCTCGGGCAAGAAAAATACCGATGACAAAGGGAACAACGTATGTTGTAATGCGGTTTGACCGATAATGATCTTCGTAGAATATGTAGGAACCAATATGGGCATCCAGGTTCCGCTAGTGGTTATTGACCGAGAATAGTTCTAGGTCATGTCTACATAGTTCTCGAACCCGTAGGGTCCGCACGCTTAACGTTACGATGACAGTTTTATTATGAGTTTATAAGTTTTGATGTACCGAAGTTTGTTCGGAGTCCCGGATGTGATCACGGACGTAATGAGGAGTCTCGAAATGGTCGAGACATAAATATCATATATTGGAAGCCTATATTTGGACATCAGAATCGTTCTGGGTGAAATCGGCATTTTACCGGAGTACCGGGAGGTTACCGGAACCCCCCGGGGGGTTATTGGGCCTACATGGGCCTCGAGGGAGAAGAGGGAAGGAGGCAGGAGGGGGCTACGCACCCCTCCCCTTCCTAGTCCGAATAGGACAAGGGAAGGGGGGCGGCGCCCCCCCCTTTCCTTCCCCTCTTCCTCCTCTTTCCCCCCTTCTCCTATTCCAACTAGGAAAGAAGGGAGTCCTACTCCCGGTGGGAGTAGGACTCCCCCCTTGGTGCGCCCTCCTTGGCCGGCCACCTCCTCCCCCTGGCTCCTTTATATACGGGGGCGGGGGGCACCCCATAAACACACAAGTTGATCTACGGATCGTTCCTTAGCCGTGTGCGGTGCCCCCCTCCACCATATTCCACCTCGGTCATATCGTCGCGGAGTTTAGGCGAAGCCCTGCGCCGGTAGAGCATCATCATCGTCACCACGCCGTCGTGCTGACGGAACTCATCCCCAAAGCTTTGCTGGATCGGAGCCCGGGGATCGTCATCGAGCTGAACGTGTGCTGAACTCGGAGGTGCCGTACGTTCGGTGCTTGGATCGGTCAGATCGTGAAGACGTACGACTACATCAACCGCGTTGTGCTAATGCTTCCGATTACGGTCTACGAGGGTACGTGGACAACACTCTCCCCTCTCGTTGCTATGCCATCACCATGATCTTGCCTGTACGTAGGAATTTTTTTTGAAATTACTACGTTCCCCAACAGTGGCATCCGAGCCTAGGTTTTATGCGTTGATGTTATATGCACGAGTAGAACACAAGTGAGTTGTGTGCGATACAAGTCATACTGCTTACCAGCATGTCATACTTTGGTTCGGCGGTATTGTGAGATGAAGCGGCCCGGACCAACATTACGCGTATGCTTACGCGAGACTGGTTTCACCGTTACGAGCACTCGTGCTTAAAGGTGGCTGGCGGGTGTCTGTCTCTCTCACTTTAGCTAAATCGAGTGTGGCTACGCCCGGTCCTTGCGAAGTTTAAAACAGCACCAACTTGACGAACTATCGTTGTGGTTTTTATGCGTAGGTAAGAACTGTTCTTGCTAAAGCCCGTAGGAGCCACGTAAAATTTGCAACAACAAAGTAGATGACGTCTAACTTATTTTTGCAGGGCATGTTGTGATGTGATATGGTCAAGACGTGATGCTATATTTTATTGTATGAGATGATCATGTTTTGTAACCGAAGTTATCGGCAACTAGCAGGAGCCATATGGTTGTCGCTTTATTGTATGAAATGCAAACGCCCTGTAATTGCTTTACTTTATCTCTAAGCGGTAGCGATAGTCGTAGAAGCAATAGATGGCGTAACGACAACGATGCTACGATGGAGATCAAGGTGTCGCGCTGGTGACGATGGTGATCACGACGGTGCTTCGAAGATGGAGATCAAAAGCACAAGATGATGATGGCCATATCATATCACATATATTGATTGCATGTGATGTTTATCCTTTATGCATCTTATCTTGCTTTGATTGACGGTAGCATTTTAAGATGATCTCTCACTAATAATCAAGAAGTGTTCTCCCTGAGTATGCACCGTTGCGAAAGTTCTTCGTGCTGAGACACCACGTGATGATCGGGTGTGATAGGCTCTACGTTCAAATACAACGGGTGCAAAACAGTTGCACATGCGAAATACTCAGGTCATACTTGACGAGCCTAGCATATACAGATATGGCCTCGGAACACGGAGACCGAAAGGTCGAACGTGAATCATATAGTAGATATGATCAACATAGTGATGTTCACCATTGAAACTACTCCATCTCACGTGATGATCGGACATGGTTTAGTTGATTTGGATCACGTGATCACTTAGATGACTAGAGAGATGTCTGTCTAAGTGGGAGTTCTTAAGTAATATGATTAATTGAACTTAAATTTATCATGAACTTAGTACCTGATAGTATTTTGCTTGTCTTTGTTTGTTTGTAGATAGATGGCTCGTGCTGTTGTTCCGTTGAATTTTAATGCGTTCCTTGAGAAAGCAAAGTTGAAAGATGATGGTAGCAATTACACGGACAGGGTCCGTAACCTGAGGATTATCCTCATTGCTGCACAGAAAAGTTACGTCCTGGAAGCACCGCTGGGTGCCAGGCCTGCTGCTGATGCAACTGACGACGTTAAGAACGTCTGGCAGAGCAAAGCTGATGACTACTCGATAGTTCAGTGTGCCATGCTTTACGGCTTAGAACCGGGTCTTCAACGACGTTTTGAACGTCATGGAGCATATGAGATGTTCCAGGAGTTGAAGTTAATATTTCAAGCAAATGCCCGGATTGAGAGATATGAAGTCTCCAATAAGTTCTATAGCTGCAAGATGAAAAAGAATAGTTCTGTCATTGAACATATACTCAAAATGTCTGGGTATAATAATCACTTGATTCAACTGGGAGTTAATCTTCCTGATGATAGTGTCATTGACAAAATTCTTCAATCACTGCCACCAAGCTACAAGAGCTTCGTGATGAACTATAATATGCAAGGGATGAACAAGACTATTCCCGAGCTCTTCGCCATGCTAAAAGCCGCGGAGGTAGAAATCAAGAAGGAGCATCAAGTGTTGATGGTTAACAAGACCACCAGTTTCAAGAAAAAGGGCAAAGGGAAGAAGAAGGGGAACTTCAAAAAGAACAGCAAGCAAGTTGCTGCTCAAGAGAAGAAACCCAAGTCTAGACCTAAGCCTGAAACTAAGTGCTTCTACTGCAAGCAGACTGGACACTGAAAGCGGAACTGCCCCAAGTATTTGGCGGATAAGAAGGATGGCAAAGTGAACAAAGGTATATGTGATATACATATTATTGATGTGTACCTTACTAATGCTCGCAGTAGCACCTGGATATTTGATACTGGTTCTGTTGCTAATATTTGCAACTCGAAACAGGGACTACGGATTAAGCGAAGATTGGCTAAGGACGAGGTAACGATGCGCGTGGGAAATGGTTCCAAAGTCGATGTGATCGCGGTCGGCACGCTACCTCGACATCTACCATCGGGATTAGTTTTAGACCTAAATAATTGTTATTTGGTGCCAGCGCTGAGCATGAACATTATATCTGGATCTTGTTTGATGCGAGACGGTTATTCATTTAAATCAGAGAATAATGGTTCTTCTATTTATATGAGTAATATCTTTTATGGTCATGCACCCTTGAAAAGTGGTCTATTTTTATCGAATCTCGATAGTAGTGATACACATATTCATAGTGTTGAAACCAAAAGATGCAGAGTTGATAACGATAGTGCAACTTATTTGTGGCACTGCCGTTTAGGTCATATCGGTATAAACCACATGAAGAAACTCCATACTGATGGGCTTTTGGAATCACTTGATTATGAATCACTTGGTACTTGCAAACCGTGCCTCATGGGCAAGATGACTAAAACGCCGTTCTCCGGAACTATGGAGCGAGCAACTGATTTGTTGGAAATCATACATACTGATGTTTGTGGTCCAATGAATGTTGAGGCTCGCGGCGGGTATCGTTATTTTCTCACCTTCACAGATGATTTGAGCAGATATGGGTATATCTACTTGATGAAACACAAGTCTGAAACATTTGAAAAGTTCAAAGAATTTCAGAGTGAAGTGGAAAATCATCGTAACAAGAAAATAAAATTTCTACGATCTGATCGTGGAGGAGAATATTTGAGTTACGAGTTTAGTCTACACTTGAAACAATGCGGAATAGTTTCGCAACTCACACCACCCGGAACACCACAACGAAATGGTGTGTCCGAACGTCGTAATCGTACTTTACTAGATATGGTGCGATCTATGATGTCTCTTACTAATTTACCGCTATCGTTTTGGGGTTATTCTTTAGAGACGGCCGCATTCACGTTAAATAGGGCACCATCAAAATCCGTTGAGACGACGCCTTATGAACTGTGGTTTGGCAAGAAACCAAAGTTGTCGTTTCTTAAAGTTTGGGGCTGCGATGCTTATATGAAGAAACTTCAACCAGATAAGCTCGAACCCAAATCGGAGAAATAATCAAACTCCTAATTGTCATCAGAGATGCAAATAACCCCTTGTTCGGCTTACAAACTTTGGGGGTGATTGCGGGGCGAAGCTCCAACTCCTCTTCCTCGTCCTCTAGGTCTGCAAATATCTATTCCCTCTTCACATCAATGGTGTTCGTCACCACCTCCCGCTAAGATTTGATCGAGTCGAGGATGGTCACTTGCTCTGCCTCGAACTGCGTCGCTACCTCCACAAAATCCGAAGAATCCTAACACTACGAAATGAAATAAGAGGTGCAAAATAACAAAAAATTTGGAATCATCAAACTGCGGCCCGTACACCAGGGAAGGGAGGGGAGAGGGGGCGGAGCTTACGGTCCCGAGAGGCGACATCAGCTGTCGGCGGCGCGCGGCGCAGAGGAGGAGCGAGGCCGCCATGGTAAGGGGAGGGACGGAGCGAGGGCCGTCTAGGGTTTTGGGGGAGAAGCGGCGCCAACTCTCGCTCGCTCTCTCGCTCGCTGTGGAAGTGTGGGTGGAGAGAGTAGAGAAGCGACGCTCGCGGAGGAATGCTCTAGAACCTCGAACGGGCCGGGCCGGGGCGGGCAGCGGGTCTGGCCCGAGGCCACTCTCGCTCTTCTTGTCTTGCTATCTATACTAGGAAAAAAAGGAGAACGTTTTATTGTCTTAAAAAAACTAGGAGAAAGTTTTATTACCATTTGTATCAACTGAAAATGCCATGGTGCATTGATCTGGCACTAATTCGGCAATGCACTGTTTTGGCACTGACTTGGAACTTATCTGATTTGGCAAACACATTTCTAAGCAAAAATTGCAGTGGCCATGACCTAAGCAAAATGTCATTAGTTTCGGTAGTGACCTATAGAAAAACATAGAGGGATGAGACGTTCACCTGGATCTGAGCCGAGGGTCGTCGTCTGTCTACTCCTTCGCCGTCACATGTTGTTGTCTCCGTCGCCATCGCCGAAACCCTAGCGTTGGGAATGGGAATGGGTTGGAGCGTCGGGAATGGACCATGTGTCTGCTCTAAAGTTAGGAATCGATAGGGGGATGATTATGTGTAGTTGAGGACTGCAGGACGCTAGTAATCGCCGGAATCGGTCGGTGTCCGCCGTCGGCAGAAAGGGGATCGAGAGCAAGGCGGCGGCGAGAAGGGGATCGAGCCGATCGAGTGGGCGAGGGGGTCAAGTTGGCGGGTGGTTTTGCCTAGACATCGTCCATCGCCCAATGGGCCCATGTCGTAAATAAGAATAGATTCAAAATAAATAATAACTAAATGTTTCAAAAAATTAGCAAAGGTCTCAAAATACTAATAAATTCTAACTCAAAATAATAATAGGTTCAAAATAAATACTCTTTTCTTTAATAACCAAATGTTTCAAAAATTAATAAAAGTCTCAAAATACAAATAAATTCAGACTCAAAATAATAATAGATTCAAAATATTTTTTCATTGAATAACTAAATGTTTCAAAATTTCATAGAAGTCTCAAAATACTAATAAATTCAAATTCAATACTGTAATAGATTCGAAATAAATATTTTTCTTTAATAACTAAATGTTTCAAAAAAATAATGGAAGTCTCAAAATACTAATAAATTCAAAATAACTATTCTTACTTTAATAATTAAAGTCTCAAAAATCATTAAAAGGCTCGAAATAGTAATATATTGAAAAATATTCTTATTTTAATAACAAAGTCTCAAAAATAAAATAAAAACTCAAAATAATAAAATACTTGTATTTAGGCAAAACAAGGGAGGAGATTTTTGTGGAGAAATAAAGTTAAATTGTTTGAGAGACAAGTGTTGCCAAAACACTCATATATATATAAGCAAAACTTAGTGCTGGCATTCCAATAAAATGCACGATAGCACTGGACTAATTACCTGCGGCGTTTAAACAAATCTGAGGCCACCATTATATATCAACTGGTCAGTACAGCTGGGCCCATCAATTTGTGGCGTGTCATAAAAAAAACCTACGCCAGTAATACCCTTATAAAGTTGTCGTACCAAATATGCCAATGCCACCACTATTTCGGAAATATAGTGGTGGTGTTGATTGAAAATGGGGCGTCAACCTATAATTATGGCTAGCCATTTTTCTTCTGGTGTTTGACTTGCATGCCAAGATAATGCTTCATCTCTAGGCCGAGCCACTAGACTAATTGCTAGGGTAAGGCTTTAGCTAGGCCTCCTAGGCCCTTAGCCTGGCCCAGCATCGACCTTCCTAGCTGATGGGCCACCTCCGGTATACACCCCATGACTAGAATTTTGTAATATCTCCCACATGTTATAGAGAAGGATGAAAACAGTGCACAACCGGTTGATTCCCACCCCAAAAAACATGACCTAGGCCACACCTTCAGCACTATATTCCTTGATGTGAAGTCTTTTTCATTTGTTCTTAATTTGCTGATGTCAATGGTGATATGTCAGCATGCTAGATGAGTAGTGCTTGGCAGATGAATGACAAATCTTTGTAGAGGTCCTTACTAAATGAGTGGTTCCTGCTAGCATTACACTAATTGTGTCGTGCAACTCTAGCAATGATAATACTAACCAAACTGTCCTTTTGAAATGCTTTCTTTTCATGGTTCTTAATCATTTTCATTTATATATTGTTGGCACATGCCCGACCTTGATGTCACAGCCCCCGAGTACTTTTTGGTGATGCGCACATACAAGCTTGTTGTGGTTGATTACCTTTCGGTGGATCGACCATATACAGTGAGATGCACGTACATGACCCACATATCGTGGTTAACTCTAACATATGTACAAGTTCCCATGTTCCCATCAATAAGCAATACAACTAAAGCACCAACTGTCACCATATTGTTACATGATATTGATTCTCCGCGAAACATCTATAAGTACATTATGGCTTCTCCCTTCCGTGTTTCATATCACAGTCAAATACAAGCTTCTAACTATATGATGTAAATGCCGACGAAGTAGCACTTTGCTTGCCATACGAAGTTTCTGGGCAATGCAAAATGTTGGAATGAGCATGGGGGGTATTGGGAATTTGATATCCTGATAGTTGGAGATATGAAGTTGTTCTTCCAGCACAATGCGTACCTTTACGGAATCGGTTCAAGCGTAAACTTCTAGCCGCTTTGGATGGTCTTTTGCAGACAGACTTGAATGAAGTCTGACCAATGTGCTACTATATGCACATAAAGAGAATCTGGTGGTGCACTCGACTAGATGATGAGACCAATCTGTGATCAGTTGACACTGAATGTGCACGGGGCTTTTCGCTACTCTTCATACTAGGGTGGATTGGGGTTTCTCGTGCAAGAAATAGAAGGCACAGTTAGAGGCCCCTAAGCAGTGCATCTAGTGAACTTCGAGCTGAAGTTGGTCTTTAGATCTGTACGGGGACGCAATGTATAGCATTTCCAGCTTAGTTTGCTGAGAATTAAAGAGCACAACTCTTTTTCAATACTTGTTCATTTCCATCTAACCCTCTTTAGTTCAAAGAACACAAGACAAATATGGCTTGAAACTAGTGATGGAAGTTGGGAGTGCGGCGTTTCTGCTCCCGAGCTCATCTGCACTCCCTCTAACGAAAAAAAAATCAAAACAAATACTAAAAGAATCAAAAAATTCCAAAAAACTTTTGTGTGGTAGATAAGTTTACGCGTGAGGTGCGCTCCAAGTTTCAACTAATTTGGACATCTGAGCAACTCTCAGCAAAAAAGACAAATTCAGGGTTTGTAAAAAAGTTTACTGTTCACACATTGTTCTGACCCGATTTGTTTTCTTTTGCTGAGAATTGCTCAGATGTCCAAATAAGTTGAAATTTGCAACAAAGATCATGCATAAAATTATCTATCACACAAAAACAAATTGGATTTTTTTGAAGTTTTTTAGTATTTATTTTCATTTTTTCTGACCGGGTGCAGATGAGCCTGGGCACCGAATTAGGTTTTCGTGGAAGTTGGTAACCTCTAACCCTCTTTAGTTCAATCAAATAAACTTTTTCAAAATCACAACATTTTTAGAAAACCAGTTAATTTGTTTGAACAAAAGTGGGTTTGAGAATGTTAATTAGGGTCACCAATTTGCGCCTCCAAGCTGGCCAAAATATGAATATTTACATTGTTCCCCCTTATTGGAATAAAGGAAACTAGAACTAAAATACAAAGACATTGGTTTTGCAAACAGAAGTTAATCCCATCAAGAAGCAGCTCCAGCACAAAGAAAATTAAACATCACAATTCACCGGCTAACAACTCCATGGCATGTACACTTGTACAACTATATATCCACTTGTAATCTTGTACATGGCCGTTCTAAGAAAACTTGTACATGGCCGACAAGATATAAAGCTGCAAAAACCAAATACTCAACTAGCTCCTCGGAAGTTTCCCGATAACTCTCCAGATTGGCAGATTCTATACAAGATAGGAAAGAGAACAACTTGTTCTGCTCTACCAAGGTTTGCCCTTACATGCACATTGTACCAAAGGCAAAACCTTCGCAATCCATCCATGTGTCCACCAGAATTGATGGCAATGCTTATGAAGAGTTAGTGTCGATGTTAGTGCACTTCGCGACCTATTGACATCGGCGGGACTTCGAAACCATCCAAATCCCGGGATCGAATGATGGTGTCATCCTCCCTCTTGAGGGCATCTTTTTGGAGATGGTTATGTTTGGTGGGGTTTGCTTGTGGGAGGTTTGTATTACAGCTGCCGCTTCCTTGTCTCTTGGCACCTGCCCAATGAGGATCAATATAACTCTTTTTATATTTGTTTTCATTTTCGTACGCATGGGCTTAACTTTGGTCTTGTATGAATTTACTCTTTGCAGGTGTGATAATTTTTTTTGTGTGTGTGTGTTGGTGTTGGATCTATGTATCTTAATAATGCAGAGGTTGGGTGTGTACTCATTGTGTTTGTATCCCATTGATGATTCATTATGAGTTAATAAAAAGCGGCTTTATCATGAAAAAGTATATCAGTTGATATGCTATATATGCCAACGTTTCCAAAATGCAACATTCATTTCAAGTTTATTCAAATTACCTCTACTTTTCTCGGTTATTGTTTTCATTTATTTAACATGATCGGTGCATCTGTCACAAAACAAAAAAGAAAACATCACCGGTGCGTCACTAGAAATTTAGCGTAAGTTAGTTGGGTCGATAATTGGATGTAGAATCTCACCATCAAGATTCAAATCCTCACGACTAAATTTTTGTGATTTCTTCTACATGTTAGAGAGAAGGATGAAAAGAGTGCACAACCGGCTGGTTCCCACCCCAAAACCATGACATGAGTTGTACCTTAAACATTATATTCCATGATGCGAACTATTTTTCATTTGTTCTCATAATTGACTCCCTGATGTCAATAGCTATGCTTTAGCATGCTAGATGAGTGGTTCTTGGCAGATGGATATGAATGGCCAATCTTCGTATATGCCTTGCTAGATGAGTGGTTCCCGGTAGCATTGCACTAATTGTGTCAAAACTCTAGTGATGATAATATACTAAGGATTTTTAACATGCTTCATTTTCGTGGTTCTTACTCACTTTCATGTATTTGGTACATGTTCCCATGGTCTCATCAATAATCAATACAACTATAGCGCCAATGACCACCATATAGTTACTTAATATTGATTAGCCGTGAAACATATATAAATACTTGATGCCTTCTCCCTTATAGCTTCATATTACAGTCAAAAATACAGATGTCTAAAATGCAGATGAAGTAGCACTATGCTCGCCATATGAATTCTTGGGCAATGTAAAAAAATTCCATATTCTTGTACATGTGTTTTAAGATATTTATTTGTGTTGGAATGAGCATGTGAGATATTGGGAATTCGATATCCAGCTAGACTGAGCATAATTGTGGACCACCTACAATATGCACAAAAAGAGAATTTGGTGGTATACTAGACGAGACCAATCCATGGTCACTTGAAACTCTTCATACTAGGGCAGATGTGGGTTTCCCGTTTGAGAGGCCCCTAAGCAGTGCATGGCGCAACCTTGGAGCTGAATCAGAAGCTAGCAATGTAGGGCATTTCCAATTTAGTTTGCTAATAATTAAAATGCACGGTTCAACTTTTTTTTAGTACTTTCTGCTTCCTTCTACTGGAACGATGAAGCTCACAAGAGTACAAAGCGGCAAACACAAGGAACCCAAGACAAATATGGGTTCAAACTAGTGATGCAAATTGGTAACCGAGTACCCTCTAAATGCTCTTTAGTTCAAACAAATAAACTAGTTTTTCACAATCGCCTCACTTTTAGAGAACCAGCTCATTTGTTTGAACAAAAGAGGGTTTGAGAATATTAGGATCGCCAAATTGCGCCTCTACTTGGAACATGATGATAGATTACCTATCATTAGTGATAGCCTAGTGCCACCAAGGTGGCCCAAATATTAATATATGCATTTTTTTGCCTTCTTGGCACAAAGGAAACTAAAGTTAAAATACAAAGACATTGGCTTTGCAAAGAAAAGTTAATCCCATCAAGAAGCATCTCCAACACGAACAAATTAACATCACAATTCACCATTGAACAACTCCATAGCATGTACAACTATATCCACTTGTAAACTTGTACATGGCCGAGAAGATATACAACCGCAAAAACCTAAAAACCAAGTACTCAACTAATTTCTCGGAAGTTTCCCGATAACTATCTAGATTCGGTACAAGATAGGAAAGAGAACACCTTGTTCCTCTCTACCAAGGTATGCCATTACATGCACGTTGTATCAAAGGCAAAACCTCCACAATCCATTCATGTTCCACCAGAATTGACGGCAATGCTTACGAAGAGTTAGCGTCGATGTTAGTGCACTTCGTTGCTTGTTGACATTGACAGGACTTCGATGCCATCCAAATCCCCAGATCAGATGATAGCATCATCCTTCCTCTCAAGGGCATCATTTTGGAGATGGTTATGCTTGGTGGGGTTGTTGTTTGTGGGAGGTTTGTATTGCAACTGACGCTTCCTTGTCTCTCGGCACGTGCCCGGCAATGATCAATATTACTCTTTTTTTGTTTGTTTTTAATGTGCGTGTGTGCGCGCGCGCGCGCGTGTGTGTGTGTCTTAATAATTCAAGAGGTTGGGATCACTGTGTTTGTATCTCATTGATGCTTCATTATGAGTTAATAAAGAACGGCTTTTCTCATGAAAAAGTCTATCAGCTGATCATCTATATATGCCAACATTCTAAAAATGCAACATTTCATTTCAATTTTATTCAAATTACCAATAATTTTCTTGGTAGTTGTTTAATTTATGTAACATGATCGGTGCATACAAAAAAAGAAGAAAACATCACTTGTGCATCACTAGAAAATTAGCGTAAGTTAGTTGGGTCGATTATTGGATGTAGAATCTCACCACCAAGATTCAAATCCTCGCGACTAGAATTTTGTAATTTCTCTTACATGCTGCAGAGAAGGATGAAAACATTGCACAACCGGCTGGTTCCCACTCCAAAACCGTGACATGAGCCACGCCTTAAACATTATATTCCATGATGCCAACTAATTTTCATGTGTTCTCGTAATTAACTCCCTAATGTCAACGGCTATATTTTAGCATGCTAGATGAGTTGTTCTTGGCAGATGAGAAGAGACGAATGGCCAATCTTTGTATAGCTCCTTTCTAGATGAGTGGTTCCCGGCAGCATTACACTAATTGTGTCACAGCTCTAGTATATACAAAGGCTTTTAACATGCTTTATTTTTGTGGTCCTTACTCACTTTCATGTATATGTACATGTTCCCATGTTCACTTCAATAGGCAATACAAGTACAACATCAACTACCACCATATGGTTAGTTAATACCGATTCTCTGCAAAACATCTATAAATACTTGGTGCCTTCTCCCTTCTTGCTCCATATCATAGTCAAAATATAGACATCTAAAATACTGACGAAGTAGCACTGTGCTCGCCATATGAAGTTTTTGGGCAATGTAAAATGTTTCCATATTTGTGCACGTGTGTATTCAGATTTTTATTTGTCCTGGAATGAGCATGTGAGGTATTAGGAATTCAATATCTGGCAAGACTGCGCCTACCTGTGGATCTCCTATTATATGCACAAAAAGAGAATCTGGTGGTGTGCTAGATGAGACTGATCCACGATCAGTTGAAACTGAGAATGTGGACGGGGCTTTTGGCTACTCTTCGTACTCAAACGAGCTAGGGTTTCTCGTTTGAGAGGCCCCTGAGAAGTGGACCTAGCGAACTTGGAGATGAAGAAGCTCGCCATGTAGGGCATTTCCAGCTTAGCATGCTTGGAATTAAAGAGCATGGGTCGGCTCTTTTTTAATACTTGTTCGCCTCCCTGTTCCTTAAATGATGAAGCTCACAAGAGTACAAAGCAACAAACACAAGGAAACCATTGCTTGAAACTAGCAATGCAAATTGGTAACCCAAAGAATACCCTCTAGCCCTCTTTATTAGTTCAATCAAATAAATTACTCCTCAACCAGCAGCTCCAACAGAAACATATTAACGTGATGATATATTACCAATTTGTTAACTCAAGGGAGTAGTTTATTTGTTTGAACAAAAGAGCATCACCAATTTGCACTTCTACTTGCAATAAAACAAAAATGAAGACTCTACCGCCATAGGCTATGGTGGTAGGGCAATGCATTCTACCGCCATAGACCATGGCAGTAGGGTCTTTTTCGCACAAAACAGATGTGACTGGGCAGGTAAATCCTACTTGGCAGTAGGATGTGTTACCCTACCACCAAAGACAATGGCGGTAGAAAAGAGTCAGATCCGAAACAATTTTGCACATAGGATTAGACCGTGCTAAACTAACGAAAAAGGATAAAAATAGTGAATTTGGCCACAGTGAGATGCATGTACACAACTAGCACCTCGATCCATTCTATGGCACAATGATTGATGGCAACAGTGTTCATGTCGGTCATGTGTTTATTTTATTTTTTTGCGAAGATGTGTTTATTTTATTTGAATCTGAGTTGTTTACAAAGTAGGGGCACATGGAATGATAGCAGCTCACTAGCCTACTACAAGTCCTAGTCGATAACTGTTTCGTATATGATCCGTACACATGCCCATCTCGTGGTTAATTCTAACATTGGTGCATGATTTCATGTTCCCATCAATAAGCAATACAACTATAGCACCAACTACCACCATATGGTTACTTAATATTGATTCTGCGTGAAACATCTATAAGGATCATTGTTCAAGAAATCGGTAACTGGTAGCTGCTCGGTAGGCCCAGGAGTAGCGATTAACCGGTGAATCGGCCTATTAATCAGATTAATCGGTAGATTAAATAAGAACTTGCCAACATATATCTAGATTTTATGTATTATATACCATACTCTCGTGCTCTCAGTTATGTATATACTATACCAAAATATGCTACTGTTTGGTCTAACCTGAGCTACTAAGGAGCGAGAGGGGGATGGGAGGGGTTACGGGGCAACATTTTGGGCTTTGTTTGCCCATGAGTTAATGGGCCAGCAGCGATTAATCGGCTTAACAACTGATTGATCGGTCTAACAGGCCAATTAATCGGTCTGACAAGTTAACACGATGAATAGGTGTTATTCGATTTGGCCAACCAACGAGTTGCGGTTAACTGGCCTATTAACTGATTAATCGGACGAATTCTTGAACAGTGATAAGGATATCTCGAGCGCTGACCCGTAAAAAAAATTCTGCATCCGTCCGCGGACAGGGGACCACTCCACGAATAGGGATGTGGGACCCGGCCAAAAAACGCTACCCGCGTACATTTCAAACCGCATCCCAACAGATCCGACGAAATTCATGCAAACCCTACGGAATCCATCGAAGTTGGGATAGAAAATACCAGAAATCATCCATACATAGCTTACAAATAAGTCTAGTACAACAGTATTCAAATTCAACGAGATTAACCAGATGTTCAACAAGTTTTTCATGAATGGATCATGTCGTCCCGCACGTACTAACCCTTCAGCTTCATCCAACAGTGTATGTACGTAAAGGGCCGTCCCTCTATCCTGTGATACATCACGGCAGTGCGTACGGGCTACACAATGTGTAGAGCAATATTGAGCAAACGCCCTGTAATTGCTTTACTTTATCTCTAAGCGGTAGCGATAGTCGTAGAAGCAATAGATGGCGTAATGACAACGATGCTACGATGGAGATCAAGGTGTCGCGCCGGTGACGATGGTGATCACGACGGTGCTTCGAAGATGGAGATCACAAGCACAAGATGATGATGGCCATATCATATCACATATATTGATTGCATGTGATGTTTATCCTTTATGCATCTTATCTTGCTTTGATTGACGGTAGCATTTTAAGATGATCTCTCACTAATAATCAAGAAGTGTTCTCCCTGAGTATGCACCGTTGCGAAAGTTCTTCGTGCTGAGACACCACGTGATGATCGGGTGTGATAGGCTCTACGTTCAAATACAACGGGTGCAAAACAGTTGCACACGCGGAATACTCAGGTCATACTTGACGAGCCTAGCATATACAGATATGGCCTCGGAACACGGAGACCGAAAGGTCGAACGTGAATCATATAGTAGATATGATCAACACAGTGATGTTCACCATTGAAACTACTCCATCTCACGTGATGATCGGACATGGTTTAGTTGATTTGGATCACGTGATCACTTAGATGACTAGAGAGATGTCTGTCTAAGTGGGAGTTCTTAAGTAATATGATTAATTGAACTTAAATTTATCATGAACTTAGTACCTGATAGTATTTTGCTTGTCTATGTTTGTTTGTAGATAGATGGCTCGTGCTGTTGTTCCGTTGAATTTTAATGCGTTCCTTGAGAAAGCAAAGTTGAAAGATGATGGTAGCAATTACACGGACTGGGTCCGTAACCTGAGGATTATCCTCATTGCTGCACAGAAAAGTTACGTCCTGGAAGCAACGCTGGGTGCCAGGCCTGCTGCTGATGCAACTGACGACGTTAAGAACGTCTGGCAGAGCAAAGCTGATGACTACTCGATAGTTCAGTGTGCCATGCTTTACGGCTTAGAACCGGGTCTTCAACGACGTTTTGAACGTCATGGAGCATATGAGTTGTTCCAGGAGTTGAAGTTAATATTTCAAGCAAATGCCCGGATTGAGAGATATGAAGTCTCCAATAAGTTCTATAGCTGCAAGATGAAAAAGAATAGTTCTGTCATTGAACATATACTCAAAATGTCTGGGTATAATAATCACTTGATTCAACTGGGAGTTAATCTTCCTGATGATAGTGTCATTGACAGAATTCTTCAATCACTGCCACCAAGCTACAAGAGCTTCGTGATGAACTATAATATGCAAGGGATGAACAAGACTATTCCCGAGCTCTTCGCGATGCTAAAAGCCGCGGAGGTAGAAATCAAGAAGGAGCATCAAGTGTTGATGGTTAACAAGACCACCAGTTTCAAGAAAAAGGGCAAAGGGAAGAAGAAGGGGAACTTCAAAAAGAACAGCAAGCAAGTTGCTGCTCAAGAGAAGAAACCCAAGTCTAGACCTAAGCCTGAAACTAAGTGCTTCTACTGCAAGCAGACTGGACACTGAAAGCGGAACTGCCCCAAGTATTTGGCGGATAAGAAGGATAGCAAAGTGAACAAAGGTATATGTGATATACATATTATTGATGTGTACCTTACTAATGCTCGCAGTAGCACCTGGATATTTGATACTGGTTCTGTTGCTAATATTTGCAACTCGAAACAGGGACTACGGATTAAGCGAAGATTGGCTAAGGACGAGGTAACGATGCGCGTGGGAAATGGTTCCAAAGTCGATGTGATCGCGGTCGGCACGCTACCTCGACATCTACCATCGCAGATTAAGAGAAGGGGATCGAGCCGATCGAGTGGGCGAGGGGGTCAAGTTGGCGGGTGGTTTTGCCTAGACATCGTCCATCGCCCAATGGGCCCATGTCGTAAATAAGAATAGATTCAAAATAAATAATAACTAAATGTTTCAAAAAATTAGCAAAGGTCTCAAAATACTAATAAATTCTAACTCAAAATAATAATAGGTTCAAAATAAATACTCTTTTCTTTAATAACCAAATGTTTCAAAAATTAATAAAAGTCTCAAAATACAAATAAATTCAGACTAAAAATAATAATAGATTCAAAATATTTTTTCATTGAATAACTAAATGTTTCAAAATTTCATAGAAGTCTCAAAATACTAATAAATTCAAATTCAATACTGTAATAGATTCGAAATAAATATTTTTCTTTAATAACTAAATGTTTCAAAAAAATAATGGAAGTCTCAAAATACTAATAAATTCAAAATAACTATTCTTACTTTAATAATTAAAGTCTCAAAAATCATTAAAAGGCTCGAAATAGTAATATATTGAAAAATATTCTTATTTTAATAACCAAAGTCTCAAAAATAAAATAAAAACTCAAAATAATAAAATACTTGTATTTAGGCAAAACAAGGGAGGAGATTTTTGTGGAGAAATAAAGTTAAATTGTTTGAGAGACAAGTGTTGCCAAAACACTCATATATATATATATAAGCAAAACTTAGTGCTGGCATTCCAATAAAATGCACGATAGCACTGGACTAATTACCTGCGGCGTTTAAACAAATCTGAGGCCACCATTATATATCAACTGGTCAGTACAGCTGGGCCCATCAATTTGTGGCGTGTCATAAAAAAAACCTACGCCAGTAATACCCTTATAAAGTTGTCGTACCAAATATGCCAATGCCACCACTATTTCGGAAATATAGTGGTGGTGTTGATTGAAAATGGGGCGTCAACCTATAATTATGGCTAGCCATTTTTCTTCTGGTGTTTGGCTTGCATGCCAAGATAATGCTTCATCTCTAGGCCGAGCCACTAGACTAATTGCTAGGGTAAGGCTTTAGCTAGGCCTCCTAGGCCCTTAGCCTGGCCCAGCATCGACCTTCCTAGCTGATGGGCCACCTCCGGTATACACCCCATGACTAGAATTTTGTAATATCTCCCACATGTTATAGAGAAGGATGAAAACAGTGCACAACCGGTTGATTCCCACCCCAAAAAACATGACCTAGGCCACACCTTCAGCACTATATTCCTTGATGTGAAGTCTTTTTCATTTGTTCTTAATTTGCTGATGTCAATGGTGATATGTCAGCATGCTAGATGAGTAGTGCTTGGCAGATGAATGACAAATCTTTGTAGAGGTCCTTACTAAATGAGTGGTTCCTGCTAGCATTACACTAATTGTGTCGTGCAACTCTAGCAATGATAATACTAACCAAACTGTCCTTTTGAAATGCTTTCTTTTCATGGTTCTTAATCATTTTCATTTATATATTGTTGGCACATGCCCGACCTTGATGTCACAGCCCCCGAGTACTTTTTGGTGATGCGCACATACAAGCTTGTTGTGGTTGATTACCTTTCGGTGGATCGACCATATACAGTGAGATGCACGTACATGACCCACATATCGTGGTTAACTCTAACATATGTACAAGTTCCCATGTTCCCATCAATAAGCAATACAACTAAAGCACCAACTGTCACCATATTGTTACATGATATTGATTCTCCGCGAAACATCTATAAGTACATTATGGCTTCTCCCTTCCGTGTTTCATATCACAGTCAAATACAAGCTTCTAACTATATGATGTAAATGCCGACGAAGTAGCACTTTGCTTGCCATACGAAGTTTCTGGGCAATGCAAAATGTTGGAATGAGCATGGGGGGTATTGGGAATTTGATATCCTGATAGTTGGAGATATGAAGTTGTTCTTCCAGCACAATGCGTACCTTTACGGAATCGGTTCAAGCGTAAACTTCTAGCCGCTTTGGATGGTCTTTTGCAGACAGACTTGAATGAAGTCTGACCAATGTGCTACTATATGCACATAAAGAGAATCTGGTGGTGCACTCGACTAGATGATGAGACCAATCTGTGATCAGTTGACACTGAATGTGCATGGTGCTTTTCTCTACTCGTCATACTAGGGTGGATTGGGGTTTCTCGTGCAAGAAATAGAAGGCACAGTTAGAGGCCCCTAAGCAGTGCATCTAGTGAACTTCGAGCTGAAGTTGGTCTTTAGATCTGTACGGGGACGCAATGTATAGCATTTCCAGCTTAGTTTGCTGAGAATTAAAGAGCACAACTCTTTTTCAATACTTGTTCATTTCCATCTAACCCTCTTTAGTTCAAAGAACACAAGACAAATATGGCTTGAAACTAGTGATGGAAGTTGGGAGTGCGGCGTTTCTGCTCCCGAGCTCATCTGCACTCCCTCTAACGAAAAAAAAATCAAAACAAATACTAAAAGAATCAAAAAATTCCAAAAAACTTTTGTGTGGTAGATAAGTTTACGCGTGAGGTGCGCTCCAAGTTTCAACTAATTTGGACATCTGAGCAACTCTCAGCAAAAAAGACAAATTCAGGGTTTGTAAAAAAGTTTACTGTTCACACATTGTTCTGACCCGATTTGTTTTGTTTTGCTGAGAATTGCTCAGATGTCCAAATAAGTTGAAATTTGCAACAAAGATCACGCATAAAATTATCTATCACACAAAAACAAATTGGATTTTTTTGAAGTTATTTAGTATTTATTTTCATTTTTTCTGACCGGGTGCAGATGAGCCTGGGCACCGAATTAGGTTTTCGTGGAAGTTGGTAACCTCTAACCCTCTTTAGTTCAATCAAATAAACTTTTTCAAAATCACAACATTTTTAGAAAACCAGTTAATTTGTTTGAACAAAAGTGGGTTTGAGAATGTTAATTAGGGTCACCAATTTGCGCCTCCAAGCTGGCCAAAATATGAATATTTACATTGTTCCCCCTTATTGGAATAAAGGAAACTAGAACTAAAATACAAAGACATTGGTTTTGCAAACAGAAGTTAATCCCATCAAGAAGCAGCTCCAGCACAAAGAAAATTAAACATCACAATTCACCGGCTAACAACTCCATGGCATGTACACTTGTACAACTATATATCCACTTGTAATCTTGTACATGGCCGTTCTAAGAAAACTTGTACATGGCCGACAAGATATAAAGCTGCAAAAACCAAATACTCAACTAGCTCCTCGGAAGTTTCCCGATAACTCTCCAGATTGGCAGATTCTATACAAGATAGGAAAGAGAACAACTTGTTCTGCTCTGCCAAGGTTTGCCCTTACATGCACATTGTACCAAAGGCAAAACCTTCGCAATCCATCCATGTGTCCACCAGAATTGATGGCAATGCTTATGAAGAGTTAGTGTCGATGTTAGTGCACTTCGCGACCTATTGACATCGGCGGGACTTCGAAACCATCCAAATCCCGGGATCGAATGATGGTGTCATCCTCCCTCTTGAGGGCATCTTTTTGGAGATGGTTATGTTTGGTGGGGTTTGCTTGTGGGAGGTTTGTATTACAGCTGCCGCTTCCTTGTCTCTTGGCACCTGCCCAACTAGGATCAATATAACTCTTTTTATATTTGTTTTCATTTTCGTACGCATGGGCTTAACTTTTGTCTTGTATGAATTTACTCTTTGCAGGTGTGATAATTTTTTTTTGTGTGTGTGTGTTGGTGTTGGATCTATGTATCTTAATAATGCAGAGGTTGGGTGTGTACTCATTGTGTTTGTATCCCATTGATGATTCATTATGAGTTAATAAAAAGCGGCTTTATCATGAAAAAGTATATCAGTTGATATGCTATATATGCCAACGTTTCCAAAATGCAACATTCATTTCAAGTTTATTCAAATTACCTCTACTTTTCTCGGTTATTGTTTTCATTTATTTAACATGATCGGTGCATCTGTCACAAAACAAAAAAGAAAACATCACCGGTGCGTCACTAGAAATTTAGCGTAAGTTAGTTGGGTCGATAATTGGATGTAGAATCTCACCATCAAGATTCAAATCCTCACGACTAAATTTTTGTGATTTCTTCTACATGTTAGAGAGAAGGATGAAAAGAGTGCACAACCGGCTGGTTCCCACCCCAAAACCATGACATGAGTTGTACCTTAAACATTATATTCCATGATGCGAACTATTTTTCATTTGTTCTCATAATTGACTCCCTGATGTCAATAGCTATGCTTTAGCATGCTAGATGAGTGGTTCTTGGCAGATGGATATGAATGGCCAATCTTCGTATATGCCTTGCTAGATGAGTGGTTCCCGGTAGCATTGCACTAATTGTGTCAAAACTCTAGTGATGATAATATACTAAGGATTTTTAACATGCTTCATTTTCGTGGTTCTTACTCACTTTCATGTATTTGGTACATGTTCCCATGGTCTCATCAATAATCAATACAACTATAGCGCCAATGACCACCATATAGTTACTTAATATTGATTAGCCGTGAAACATATATAAATACTTGATGCCTTCTCCCTTATAGCTTCATATTACAGTCAAAAATACAGATGTCTAAAATGCAGATGAAGTAGCACTATGCTCGCCATATGAATTCTTGGGCAATGTAAAAAAATTCCATATTCTTGTACATGTGTTTTAAGATATTTATTTGTGTTGGAATGAGCATGTGAGATATTGGGAATTCGATATCCAGCTAGACTGAGCATAATTGTGGACCACCTACAATATGCACAAAAAGAGAATTTGGTGGTATACTAGACGAGACCAATCCATGGTCACTTGAAACTCTTCATACTAGGGCAGATGTGGGTTTCCCGTTTGAGAGGCCCCTAAGCAGTGCATGGCGCAACCTTGGAGCTGAATCAGAAGCTAGCAATGTAGGGCATTTCCAATTTAGTTTGCTAATAATTAAAATGCACGGTTCAACTTTTTTTTAGTACTTTCTGCTTCCTTCTACTGGAACGATGAAGCTCACAAGAGTACAAAGCGGCAAACACAAGGAACCCAAGACAAATATGGGTTCAAACTAGTGATGCAAATTGGTAACCGAGTACCCTCTAAATGCTCTTTAGTTCAAACAAATAAACTAGTTTTTCACAATCGCCTCACTTTTAGAGAACCAGCTCATTTGTTTGAACAAAAGAGGGTTTGAGAATATTAGGATCGCCAAATTGCGCCTCTACTTGGAACATGATGATATATTACCTATCATTAGTGATAGCCTAGTGCCACCAAGGTGGCCCAAATATTAATATATGCATTTTTTTGCCTTCTTGGCACAAAGGAAACTAAAGTTAAAATACAAAGACATTGGCTTTGCAAAGAAAAGTTAATCCCATCAAGAAGCATCTCCAACACGAACAAATTAACATCACAATTCACCATTGAACAACTCCATAGCATGTACAACTATATCCACTTGTAAACTTGTACATGGCCGAGAAGATATACAACCGCAAAAACCTAAAAACCAAGTACTCAACTAATTTCTCGGAAGTTTCCCGATAACTATCTAGATTCGGTACAAGATAGGAAAGAGAACACCTTGTTCCTCTCTACCAAGGTATGCCATTACATGCACGTTGTATCAAAGGCAAAACCTCCACAATCCATTCATGTTCCACCAGAATTGACGGCAATGCTTACGAAGAGTTAGCGTCGATGTTAGTGCACTTTGTTGCTTGTTGACATTGACAGGACTTCGATGCCATCCAAATCCCCAGATCAGATGATAGCATCATCCTTCCTCTCAAGGGCATCATTTTGGAGATGGTTATGCTTGGTGGGGTTGTTGTTTGTGGGAGGTTTGTATTGCAACTGACGCTTCCTTGTCTCTCGGCACGTGCCCGGCAATGATCAATATTACTCTTTTTTTGTTTGTTTTTAATGTGCGTGTGTGTGCGCGCGCGCGCGCGCATGTGTGTGTCTTAATAATTCAAGAGGTTGGGATCACTGTGTTTGTATCTCATTGATGCTTCATTATGAGTTAATAAAGAACGGCTTTTCTCATGAAAAAGTCTATCAGCTGATCATCTATATATGCCAACATTCTAAAAATGCAACATTTCATTTCAATTTTATTCAAATTACCAATAATTTTCTTGGTAGTTGTTTAATTTATGTAACATGATCGGTGCATACAAAAAAAGAAGAAAACATCACTTGTGCATCACTAGAAAATTAGCGTAAGTTAGTTGGGTCGATTATTGGATGTAGAATCTCACCACCAAGATTCAAATCCTCGCGACTAGAATTTTGTAATTTCTCTTACATGCTGCAGAGAAGGATGAAAACATTGCACAACCGGCTGGTTCCCACTCCAAAACCGTGACATGAGCCACGCCTTAAACATTATATTCCATGATGCCAACTAATTTTCATGTGTTCTCGTAATTAACTCCCTAATGTCAACGGCTATATTTTAGCATGCTAGATGAGTTGTTCTTGGCAGATGAGAAGAGACGAATGGCCAATCTTTGTATAGCTCCTTTCTAGATGAGTGGTTCCCGGCAGCATTACACTAATTGTGTCACAGCTCTAGTATATACAAAGGCTTTTAACATGCTTTATTTTTGTGGTCCTTACTCACTTTCATGTATATGTACATGTTCCCATGTTCACTTCAATAGGCAATACAAGTACAACATCAACTACCACCATATGGTTAGTTAATACCGATTCTCTGCAAAACATCTATAAATACTTGGTGCCTTCTCCCTTCTTGCTCCATATCATAGTCAAAATATAGACATCTAAAATACTGACGAAGTAGCACTGTGCTCGCCATATGAAGTTTTTGGGCAATGTAAAATGTTTCCATATTTGTGCACGTGTGTATTTAGATTTTTATTTGTCCTGGAATGAGCATGTGAGGTATTAGGAATTCAATATCTGGCAAGACTGCGCCTACCTGTGGATCTCCTATTATATGCACAAAAAGAGATTCTGGTGGTGTGCTAGATGAGACAGATCCACGATCAGTTGAAACTGAGAATGTGGACGGGGCTTTTGGCTACTCTTCGTACTCAAACGAGCTAGGGTTTCTCGTTTGAGAGGCCCCTGAGAAGTGGACCTAGCGAACTTGGAGATGAAGAAGCTCGCCATGTAGGGCATTTCCAGCTTAGCATGCTTGGAATTAAAGAGCATGGGTCGGCTCTTTTTTAATACTTGTTCGCCTCCCTGTTCCTTAAATGATGAAGCTCACAAGAGTACAAAGCAACAAACACAAGGAAACCATTGCTTGAAACTAGCAATGCAAATTGGTAACCCAAAGAATACCCTCTAGCCCTCTTTATTAGTTCAATCAAATAAATTACTCCTCAACCAGCAGCTCCAACAGAAACATATTAACGTGATGATATATTACCAATTTGTTAACTCAAGGGAGTAGTTTATTTGTTTGAACAAAAGAGCATCACCAATTTGCACTTCTACTTGCAATAAAACAAAAATGAAGACCCTACCGCCATAGGCTATGGTGGTAGGGCAATGCATTCTACCGCCATAGACCATGGCAGTAGGGTCTTTTTCGCACAAAACAGATGTGACTGGGCAGGTAAATCCTACTTGGCAGTAGGATGTGTTACCCTACCACCAAAGACAATGGCGGTAGAAAAGAGTCAGATCCGAAACAATTTTGCACATAGGATTAGACCGTGCTAAACTAACGAAAAAGGATAAAAATAGTGAATTTGGCCACAGTGAGATGCATGTACACAACTGGCACCTCGATCCATTCTATGGTACAATGATTGATGGCAACAGTGTTCATGTCGGTCATGTGTTTATTTTATTTTTTTGCGAAGATGTGTTTATTTTATTTGAATCTGAGTTGTTTACAAAGTAGGGGCACATGGAATGATAGCAGCTCACTAGCCTACTACAAGTCCTAGTCGATAACTGTTTCGTATATGATCCGTACACATGCCCATCTCGTGGTTAATTCTAACATTGGTGCATGATTTCATGTTCCCATCAATAAGCAATACAACTATAGCACCAACTACCACCATATGGTTACTTAATATTGATTCTGCGTGAAACATCTATAAGGATCATTGTTCAAGAAATCGGTAACTGGTAGCTGCTCGGTAGGCCCGGGAGTAGCGATTAACCGGTGAATCGGCCTATTAATCAGATTAATCGGTAGATTAAATAAGAACTTGCCAACATATATCTAGATTTTATGTATTATATACCATACTCTCGTGCTCTCAATTATGTATATACTATACCAAAATATGCTACTGTTTGGTCTAACCTGAGCTACTAAGGAGCGAGAGGGGGATGGGAGGGGTTACGGGGCAACATTTTGGGCTTTGTTTGCCCACGAGTTAATGGGCCAGCAGCGATTAATCGGCTTAACAACTGATTGATCGGTCTAACAGGCCAATTAATCGGTCTGACAAGTTAACACGATGAATAGGTGTTATTCGATTTGGCCAACCAACGAGTTGCGGTTAACTGGCCTATTAACTGATTAATCGGACGAATTCTTGAACAGTGATAAGGATATCTCGAGCGCTGACCCGTAAAAAAAATTCTGCATCCGTCCGCGGACAGGGGACCACTCCACGAATAGGGATGTGGGACCCGGCCAAAAAACGCTACCCGCGTATATTTCAAACCGCATCCCAACAGATCCGACGAAATTCATGCAAACCCTACGGAATCCATCGAAGTTGGGATAGAAAATACCAGAAATCATCCATACATAGCTTACAAATAAGTCTAGTACAACAGTATTCAAATTCAACGAGATTAACCAGATGTTCAACAAGTTTTTCATGAATGGATCATGTCGTCCCGCACGTACTAACCCTTCAGCTTCATCCAACAGTGTATGTACGTAAAGGGCCGTCCCTCTATCCTGTGATACATCACGGCAGTGCGTACGGGCTACACAATGTGTAGAGCAATATTGAGCAAACGCCCTGTAATTGCTTTACTTTATCTCTAAGCGGTAGCGATAGTCGTAGAAGCAATAGATGGCGTAATGACAACGATGCTACGATGGAGATCAAGGTGTCGCGCCGGTGACGATGGTGATCACGACGGTGCTTCGAAGATGGAGATCACAAGCACAAGATGATGATGGCCATATCATATCACATATATTGATTGCATGTGATGTTTATCCTTTATGCATCTTATCTTGCTTTGATTGACGGTAGCATTTCAAGATGATCTCTCACTAATAATCAAGAAGTGTTCTCCCTGAGTATGCACCGTTGCGAAAGTTCTTTGTGCTGAGACACCACGTGATGATCGGGTGTGATAGGCTCTACGTTCAAATACAACGGGTGCAAAACAGTTGCACACGCGGAATACTCAGGTCATACTTGACGAGCCTAGCATATACAGATATGGCCTCGGAACACGGAGACCGAAAGGTCGAACGTGAATCATATAGTAGATATGATCAACACAGTGATGTTCACCATTGAAACTACTCCATCTCACGTGATGATCGGACATGGTTTAGTTGATTTGGATCACGTGATCACTTAGATGACTAGAGAGATGTCTGTCTAAGTGGGAGTTCTTAAGTAATATGATTAATTGAACTTAAATTTATCATGAACTTAGTACCTGATAGTATTTTGCTTGTCTATGTTTGTTTGTAGATAGATGGCTCGTGCTGTTGTTCCGTTGAATTTTAATGCGTTCCTTGAGAAAGCAAAGTTGAAAGATGATGGTAGCAATTACACGGACTGGGTCCGTAACCTGAGGATTATCCTCATTGCTGCACAGAAAAGTTACGTCCTGGAAGCACCGCTGGGTGCCAGGCCTGCTGCTGATGCAACTGACGACGTTAAGAACGTCTGGCAGAGCAAAGCTGATGACTACTCGATAGTTCAGTGTGCCATGCTTTACGGCTTAGAACCGGGTCTTCAACGACGTTTTGAACGTCATGGAGCATATGAGCTGTTCCAGGAGTTGAAGTTAATATTTCAAGCAAATGCCCGGATTGAGAGATATGAAGTCTCCAATAAGTTCTATAGCTGCAAGATGAAAAAGAATAGTTCTGTCATTGAACATATACTCAAAATGTCTGGGTATAATAATCACTTGATTCAACTGGGAGTTAATCTTCCTGATGATAGTGTCATTGACAGAATTCTTCAATCACTGCCACCAAGCTACAAGAGCTTCGTGATGAACTATAATATGCAAGGGATGAACAAGACTATTCCCGAGCTCTTCGCGATGCTAAAAGCCGCGGAGGTAGAAATCAAGAAGGAGCATCAAGTGTTGATGGTTAACAAGACCACCAGTTTCAAGAAAAAGGGCAAAGGGAAGAAGAAGGGGAACTTCAAAAAGAACAGCAAGCAAGTTGCTGCTCAAGAGAAGAAACCCAAGTCTAGACCTAAGCCTGAAACTAAGTGCTTCTACTGCAAGCAGACTGGACACTGAAAGCGGAACTGCCCCAAGTATTTGGCGGATAAGAAGGATGGCAAAGTGAACAAAGGTATATGTGATATACATATTATTGATGTGTACCTTACTAATGCTCGCAGTAGCACCTGGATATTTGATACTGGTTCTGTTGCTAATATTTGCAACTCGAAACAGGGACTACGGATTAAGCGAAGATTGGCTAAGGACGAGGTAACGATGCGCGTGGGAAATGGTTCCAAAGTCGATGTGATCGCGGTCGGCACGCTACCTCGACATCTACCATCGGGATTAGTTTTAGACCTAAATAATTGTTATTTGGTGCCAGCGCTGAGCATGAACATTATATCTGGATCTTGTTTGATGCGAGACGGTTATTCATTTAAATCAGAGAATAATGGTTGTTCTATTTATATGAGTAATATCTTTTATGGTCATGCACCCTTGAAAAGTGGTCTATTTTTATCGAATCTCGATAGTAGTGATACACATATTCATAGTGTTGAAACCAAAAGATGTAGAGTTGATAACGATAGTGCAACTTATTTGTGGCACTGCCGTTTAGGTCATATCGGTATAAACCGCATGAAGAAACTCCATACTGATGGGCTTTTGGAATCACTTGATTATGAATCACTTGGTACTTGCGAACCGTGCCTCATGGGCAAGATGACTAAAACGCCGTTCTCCGGAACTATGGAGCGAGCAACTGATTTGTTGGAAATCATACATACTGATGTTTGTGGTCCAATGAATGTTGAGGCTCGCGGCGGGTATCGTTATTTTCTCACCTTCACAGATGATTTGAGCAGATATGGGTATATCTACTTGATGAAACACAAGTCTGAAACATTTGAAAAGTTCAAAGAATTTCAGAGTGAAGTGGAAAATCATCGTAACAAGAAAATAAAATTTCTACGATCTGATCGTGGAGGAGAATATTTGAGTTACGAGTTTGGTCTACACTTGAAACAATGCGGAATAGTTTCGCAACTCACACCACCCGGAACACCACAACGAAATGGTGTGTCCGAACGTCGTAATCGTACTTTACTAGATATGGTGCGATCTATGATGTCTCTTACTAATTTACCGCTATCGTTTTGGCGTTATGCTTTAGAGACGGCCGCATTCACGTTAAATAGGGCACTATCAAAATCCGTTGAGACGACGCCTTATGAACTGTGGTTTGGCAAGAAACCAAAGTTGTCGTTTCTTAAAGTTTGGGGCTGCGATGCTTATATGAAGAAACTTCAACCAGATAAGCTCGAACCCAAATCGGAGAAATAATCAAACTCCTAATTGTCATCAGAGATGCAAATAACCCCTTGTTCGGCTTACAAACTTTGGGGTGATTGCGGGGCGAAGCTCCAACTCCTCTTCCTCGTCCTCTAGGTCTGCAAATATCTATTCCCTCTTCACATCAATGGTGTTCGCCACCACCTCCCGCTAAGATTTGATCGAGTCGAGGATGGTCACTTGCTCTGCCTCGAACTGCGTCGCTACCTCCACAAAATCCGAAGAATCCTAACACTACGAAATGAAATAAGAGGTGCAAAATAACAAAAAATTTGGAATCATCAAACTGCGGCCCGTACACCAGGGAAGGGAGGGGAGAGGGGGCGGAGCTTACAGTCCCGAGAGGCGACATGAGCTGTCGGCGGCGCGCGGCGCAGAGGAGGAGCGAGGCCGCCATGGCAAGGGGAGGGACGGAGCGAGGGCCGTCTAGGGTTTTGGGGGAGAAGCGGCGCCAACTCTCGCTCGCTCTCTCGCTCGCTGTGGAAGTGTGGGTGGAGAGAGTAGAGAAGCGACGCTCGCGGAGGAATGCTCTAGAACCTCGAACGGGCCGGGCCGGGGCGGGCAGCGGGTCTGGCCCGAGGCCACTCTCGCTCTTCTTGTCTTGCTATCTATACTAGGAAAAAAAGGAGAACGTTTTATTGTCTTAAAAAAACTAGGAGAAAGTTTTATTACCATTTGTATCAACTGAAAATGCCATGGTGCATTGATCTGGCACTAATTCGGCAATGCACTGTTTTGGCACTGACTTGGAACTTATCTGATTTGGCAAACACATTTCTAAGCAAAAATTGCAGTGGCCATGACCTAAGCAAAATGTCATTAGTTTCGGTAGTGACCTATAGAAAAACATAGAGGGATGAGACGTTCACCTGGATCTGAGCCGAGGGTCGTCGTCTGTCTACTCCTTCGCCGTCACATGTTGTTGTCTCCGTCGCCATCGCCGAAACCCTAGCGTTGGGAATGGGAATGGGTTGGAGCGTCGGGAATGGACCATGTGTCTGCTCTAAAGTTAGGAATCGATAGGGGGATGATTATGTGTAGTTGAGGACTGCAGGACGCTAGTAATCGCCGGAATCGGTCGGTGTCCGCCGTCGGCAGAAAGGGGATCGAGAGCAAGGCGGCGGCGAGAAGGGGATCGAGCCGATCGAGTGGGCGAGGGGGTCAAGTTGGCGGGTGGTTTTGCCTAGACATCGTCCATCGCCCAATGGGCCCATGTCGTAAATAAGAATAGATTCAAAATAAATAATAACTAAATGTTTCAAAAAATTAGCAAAGGTCTCAAAATACTAATAAATTCTAACTCAAAATAATAATAGGTTCAAAATAAATACTCTTTTCTTTAATAACCAAATGTTTCAAAAATTAATAAAAGTCTCAAAATACAAATAAATTCAGACTCAAAATAATAATAGATTCAAAATATTTTTTCATTGAATAACTAAATGTTTCAGAATTTCATAGAAGTCTCAAAATACTAATAAATTCAAATTCAATACTGTAATAGATTCGAAATAAATATTTTTCTTTAATAACTAAATGTTTCAAAAAAATAATGGAAGTCTCAAAATACTAATAAATTCAAAATAACTATTCTTACTTTAATAATTAAAGTCTCAAAAATCATTAAAAGGCTCGAAATAGTAATATATTGAAAAATATTCTTATTTTAATAACCAAAGTCTCAAAAATAAAATAAAAACTCAAAATAATAAAATACTTGTATTTAGGCAAAACAAGGGAGGAGATTTTTGTGGAGAAATAAAGTTAAATTGTTTGAGAGACAAGTGTTGCCAAAACACTCATATATATATAAGCAAAACTTAGTGCTGGCATTCCAATAAATTGCACGATAGCACTGGACTAATTACCTGCGGCGTTTAAACAAATCTGAGGCCACCATTATATATCAACTGGTCAGTACAGCTGGGCCCATCAATTTGTGGCGTGTCATAAAAAAAACCTACGCCAGTAATACCCTTATAAAGTTGTCGTACCAAATATGCCAATGCCACCACTATTTCGGAAATATAGTGGTGGTGTTGATTGAAAATGGGGCGTCAACCTATAATTATGGCTAGCCATTTTTCTTCTGGTGTTTGACTTGCATGCCAAGATAATGCTTCATCTCTAGGCCGAGCCACTAGACTAATTGCTAGGGTAAGGCTTTAGCTAGGCCTCCTAGGCCCTTAGCCTGGCCCAGCATCGACCTTCCTAGCTGATGGGCCACCTCCGGTATACACCCCATGAATAGAATTTTGTAATATCTCCCACATGTTATAGAGAAGGATGAAAACAGTGCACAACCGGTTGATTCCCACCCCAAAAAACATGACCTAGGCCACACCTTCAGCACTATATTCCTTGATGTGAAGTCTTTTTCATTTGTTCTTAATTTCCTGATGTCAATGGTGATATGTCAGCATGCTAGATGAGTAGTGCTTGGCAGATGAATGACAAATCTTTGTAGAGGTCCTTACTAAATGAGTGGTTCCTGCTAGCATTACACTAATTGTGTCGTGCAACTCTAGCAATGATAATACTAACCAAACTGTCCTTTTGAAATGCTTTCTTTTCATGGTTCTTAATCATTTTCATTTATATATTGTTGGCACATGCCCGACCTTGATGTCACAGCCCCCGAGTACTTTTTGGTGATGCGCACATACAAGCTTGTTGTGGTTGATTACCTTTCGGTGGATCGACCATATACAGTGAGATGCACGTACATGACCCACATATCGTGGTTAACTCTAACATATGTACAAGTTCCCATGTTCCCATCAATAAGCAATACAACTAAAGCACCAACTGTCACCATATTGTTACATGATATTGATTCTCCGCGAAACATCTATAAGTACATTATGGCTTCTCCCTTCCGTGTTTCATATCACAGTCAAATACAAGCTTCTAACTATATGATGTAAATGCCGACGAAGTAGCACTTTGCTTGCCATACGAAGTTTCTGGGCAATGCAAAATGTTGGAATGAGCATGGGGGGTATTGGGAATTTGATATCCTGATAGTTGGAGATATGAAGTTGTTCTTCCAGCACAATGCGTACCTTTACGGAATCGGTTCAAGCGTAAACTTCTAGCCGCTTTGGATGGTCTTTTGCAGACAGACTTGAATGAAGTCTGACCAATGTGCTACTATATGCACATAAAGAGAATCTGGTGGTGCACTCGACTAGATGATGAGACCAATCTGTGATCAGTTGACACTGAATGTGCACGGGGCTTTTCGCTACTCTTCATACTAGGGTGGATTGGGGTTTCTCGTGCAAGAAATAGAAGGCACAGTTAGAGGCCCCTAAGCAGTGCATCTAGTGAACTTCGAGCTGAAGTTGGTCTTTAGATCTGTACGGGGACGCAATGTATAGCATTTCCAGCTTAGTTTGCTGAGAATTAAAGAGCACAACTCTTTTTCAATACTTGTTCATTTCCATCTAACCCTCTTTAGTTCAAAGAACACAAGACAAATATGGCTTGAAACTAGTGATGGAAGTTGGGAGTGCGGCGTTTCTGCTCCCGAGCTCATCTGCACTCCCTCTAACGAAAAAAAAATCAAAACAAATACTAAAAGAATCAAAAAATTCCAAAAAAATTTTGTGTGGTAGATAAGTTTACGCGTGAGGTGCGCTCCAAGTTTCAACTAATTTGGACATCTGAGCAACTCTCAGCAAAAAAGACAAATTCGGGGTTTGTAAAAAAGTTTACTGTTCACACATTGTTCTGACCCGATTTGTTTTCTTTTGCTGAGAATTGCTCAGATGTCCAAATAAGTTGAAATTTGCAACAAAGATCACGCATAAAATTATCTATCACACAAAAACAAATTGGATTTTTTTGAAGTTTTTTAGTATTTATTTTCATTTTTTCTGACCGGGTGCAGATGAGCCTGGGCACCGAATTAGGTTTTCGTGGAAGTTGGTAACCTCTAACCCTCTTTAGTTCAATCAAATAAACTTTTTCAAAATCACAACATTTTTAGAAAACCAGTTAATTTGTTTGAACAAAAGTGGGTTTGAGAATGTTAATTAGGGTCACCAATTTGCGCCTCCAAGCTGGCCAAAATATGAATATTTACATTGTTCCCCCTTATTGGAATAAAGGAAACTAGAACTAAAATACAAAGACATTGGTTTTGCAAACAGAAGTTAATCCCATCAAGAAGCAGCTCCAGCACAAAGAAAATTAAACATCACAATTCACCGGCTAACAACTCCATGGCATGTACACTTGTACAACTATATATCCACTTGTAATCTTGTACATGGCCGTTCTAAGAAAACTTGTACATGGCCGACAAGATATAAAGCTGCAAAAACCAAATACTCAACTAGCTCCTCGGAAGTTTCCCGATAACTCTCCAGATTGGCAGATTCTATACAAGATAGGAAAGAGAACAACTTGTTCTGCTCTACCAAGGTTTGCCCTTACATGCACATTGTACCAAAGGCAAAACCTTCGCAATCCATCCATGTGTCCACCAGAATTGATGGCAATGCTTATGAAGAGTTAGTGTCGATGTTAGTGCACTTCGCGACCTATTGACATCGGCGGGACTTCGAAACCATCCAAATCCCGGGATCGAATGATGGTGTCATCCTCCCTCTTGAGGGCATCTTTTTGGAGATGGTTATGTTTGGTGGGGTTTGCTTGTGGGAGGTTTGTATTACAGCTGCCGCTTCCTTGTCTCTTGGCACCTGCCCAACGAGGATCAATATAACTCTTTTTATATTTGTTTTCATTTTCGTACGCATGGGCTTAACTTTTGTCTTGTATGAATTTACTCTTTGCAGGTGTGATAATTTTTGTGTGTGTGTGTGTTGGTGTTGGATCTATGTATCTTAATAATGCAGAGGTTGGGTGTGTACTCATTGTGTTTGTATCCCATTGATGATTCATTATGAGTTAATAAAAAGCGGCTTTATCATGAAAAAGTATACCAGTTGATATGCTATATATGCCAACGTTTCCAAAATGCAACATTCATTTCAAGTTTATTCAAATTACCTCTACTTTTCTCGGTTATTGTTTTCATTTATTTAACATGATCGGTGCATCTGTCACAAAACAAAAAAGAAAACATCACCGGTGCGTCACTAGAAATTTAGCGTAAGTTAGTTGGGTCGATAATTGGATGTAGAATCTCACCATCAAGATTCAAATCCTCACGACTAAATTTTTGTGATTTCTTCTACATGTTAGAGAGAAGGATGAAAAGAGTGCACAACCGGCTGGTTCCCACCCCAAAACCATGACATGAGTTGTACCTTAAACATTATATTCCATGATGCGAACTATTTTTCATTTGTTCTCATAATTGACTCCCTGATGTCAATAGCTATGCTTTAGCATGCTAGATGAGTGGTTCTTGGCAGATGGATATGAATGGCCAATCTTCGTATATGCCTTGCTAGATGAGTGGTTCCCGGTAGCATTGCACTAATTGTGTCAAAACTCTAGTGATGATAATATACTAAGGATTTTTAACATGCTTCACTTTCGTGGTTCTTACTCACTTTCATGTATTTGGTACATGTTCCCATGGTCTCATCAATAATCAATACAACTATAGCGCCAATGACCACCATATAGTTACTTAATATTGATTAGCCGTGAAACATATATAAATACTTGATGCCTTCTCCCTTATAGCTTCATATTACAGTCAAAAATACAGATGTCTAAAATGCAGATGAAGTAGCACTATGCTCGCCATATGAATTCTTGGGCAATGTAAAAAAATTCCATATTCTTGTACATGTGTTTTAAGATATTTATTTGTGTTGGAATGAGCATGTGAGATATTGGGAATTCGATATCCAGCTAGACTGAGCATAATTGTGGACCACCTACAATATGCACAAAAAGAGAATTTGGTGGTATACTAGACGAGACCAATCCATGGTCACTTGAAACTCTTCATACTAGGGCAGATGTGGGTTTCCCGTTTGAGAGGCCCCTAAGCAGTGCATGGCGCAACCTTGGAGCTGAATCAGAAGCTAGCAATGTAGGGCGTTTCCAATTTAGTTTGCTAATAATTAAAATGCACGGTTCAACTTTTTTTTAGTACTTTCTGCTTCCTTCTACTGGAACGATGAAGCTCACAAGAGTACAAAGCGGCAAACACAAGGAACCCAAGACAAATATGGGTTCAAACTAGTGATGCAAATTGGTAACCGAGTACCCTCTAAATGCTCTTTAGTTCAAACAAATAAACTAGTTTTTCACAATCGCCTCACTTTTAGAGAACCAGCTCATTTGTTTGAACAAAAGAGGGTTTGAGAATATTAGGATCGCCAAATTGCGCCTCTACTTGGAACATGATGATATATTACCTATCATTAGTGATAGCCTAGTGCCACCAAGGTGGCCCAAATATTAATATATGCATTTTTTTGCCTTCTTGGCACAAAGGAAACTAAAGTTAAAATACAAAGACATTGGCTTTGCAAAGAAAAGTTAATCCCATCAAGAAGCATCTCCAACACGAACAAATTAACATCACAATTCACCATTGAACAACTCCATAGCATGTACAACTATATCCACTTGTAAACTTGTACATGGCCGAGAAGATATACAACCGCAAAAACCTAAAAACCAAGTACTCAACTAATTTCTCGGAAGTTTCCCGATAACTATCTAGATTCGGTACAAGATAGGCAAGAGAACACCTTGTTCCTCTCTACCAAGGTATGCCATTACATGCACGTTGTATCAAAGGCAAAACCTCCACAATCCATTCATGTTCCACCAGAATTGACGGCAATGCTTACGAAGAGTTAGCGTCGATGTTAGTGCACTTCGTTGCTTGTTGACATTGACAGGACTTCGATGCCATCCAAATCCCCAGATCAGATGATAGCATCATCCTTCCTCTCAAGGGCATCATTTTGGAGATGGTTATGCTTGGTGGGGTTGTTGTCTGTGGGAGGTTTGTATTGCAACTGACGCTTCCTTGTCTCTCGGCACGTGCCCGGCAATGATCAATATTACTCTTTTTTTGTTTGTTTTTAATGTGCGTGTGTGCGCGCGCGCGCGTGTGTGTGTCTTAATAATTCAAGAGGTTGGGATCACTGTGTTTGTATCTCATTGATGCTTCATTATGAGTTAATAAAGAACGGCTTTCTCATGAAAAAGTCTATCAGCTGATCATCTATATATGCCAACATTCTAAAAATGCAACATTTCATTTCAATTTTATTCAAATTACCAATAATTTTCTTGGTAGTTGTTTAATTTATGTAACATGATCGGTGCATACAAAAAAAGAAGAAAACATCACTTGTGCATCACTAGAAAATTAGCGTAAGTTAGTTGGGTCGATTATTGGATGTAGAATCTCACCACCAAGATTCAAATCCTCGCGACTAGAATTTTGTAATTTCTCTTACATGCTGCAGAGAAGGATGAAAACATTGCACAACCGGCTGGTTCCCACTCCAAAACCGTGACATGAGCCACGCCTTAAACATTATATTCCATGATGCCAACTAATTTTCATGTGTTCTCGTAATTAACTCCCTAATGTCAACGGCTATATTTTAGCATGCTAGATGAGTTGTTCTTGGCAGATGAGAAGAGACGAATGGCCAATCTTTGTATAGCTCCTTTCTAGATGAGTGGTTCCCGGCAGCATTACACTAATTGTGTCACAGCTCTAGTATATACAAAGGCTTTTAACATGCTTTATTTTTGTGGTCCTTACTCACTTTCATGTATATGTACATGTTCCCATGTTCACTTCAATAGGCAATACAAGTACAACATCAACTACCACCATATGGTTAGTTAATACCGATTCTCTGCAAAACATCTATAAATACTTGGTGCCTTCTCCCTTCTTGCTCCATATCATAGTCAAAATATAGACATCTAAAATACTGACGAAGTAGCACTGTGCTCGCCATATGAAGTTTTTGGGCAATGTAAAATGTTTCCATATTTGTGCACGTGTGTATTCAGATTTTTATTTGTCCTGGAATGAGCATGTGAGGTATTAGGAATTCAATATCTGGCAAGACTGCGCCTACCTGTGGATCTCCTATTATATGCACAAAAAGAGAATCTGGTGGTGTGCTAGATGAGACTGATCCACGATCAGTTGAAACTGAGAATGTGGATGGGGCTTTTGGCTACTCTTCGTACTCAAACGAGCTAGGGTTTCTCGTTTGAGAGGCCCCTGAGAAGTGGACCTAGCGAACTTGGAGATGAAGAAGCTCGCCATGTAGGGCATTTCCAGCTTAGCATGCTTGGAATTAAAGAGCATGGGTCGGCTCTTTTTTAATACTTGTTCGCCTCCCTGTTCCTTAAATGATGAAGCTCACAAGAGTACAAAGCAACAAACACAAGGAAACCATTGCTTGAAACTAGCAATGCAAATTGGTAACCCAAAGAATACCCTCTAGCCCTCTTTATTAGTTCAATCAAATAAATTACTCCTCAACCAGCAGCTCCAACAGAAACATATTAACGTGATGATATATTACCAATTTGTTAACTCAAGGGAGTAGTTTATTTGTTTGAACAAAAGAGCATCACCAATTTGCACTTCTACTTGCAATAAAACAAAAATGAAGACTCTACCGCCATAGGCTATGGTGGTAGGGCAATGCATTCTACCGCCATAGACCATGGGCAGTAGGGTCTTTTTCGCACAAAACAGATGTGACTGGGCAGGTAAATCCTACTTGGCAGTAGGATGTGTTACCCTACCACCAAAGACAATGGCGGTAGAAAAGAGTCAGATCCGAAACAATTTTGCACATAGGATTAGACCGTGCTAAACTAACGAAAAAGGATAAAAATAGTGAATTTGGCCACAGTGAGATGCATGTACACAACTAGCACCTCGATCCATTCTATGGCACAATGATTGATGGCAACAGTGTTCATGTCGGTCATGTGTTTATTTTATTTTTTTGCGAAGATGTGTTTATTTTATTTGAATCTGAGTTGTTTACAAAGTAGGGGCACATGGAATGATAGCAGCTCACTAGCCTACTACAAGTCCTAGTCGATAACTGTTTCGTATATGATCCGTACACATGCCCATCTCGTGGTTAATTCTAACATTGGTGCATGATTTCATGTTCCCATCAATAAGCAATACAACTATAGCACCAACTACCACCATATGGTTACTTAATATTGATTCTGCGTGAAACATCTATAAGGATCATTGTTCAAGAAATCGGTAACTGGTAGCTGCTCAGTAGGCCCAGGAGTAGCGATTAACCGGTGAATCGGCCTATTAATCAGATTAATCGGTAGATTAAATAAGAACTTGCCAACATATATCTAGATTTTATGTATTATATACCATACTCTCGTGCTCTCAGTTATGTATATACTATACCAAAATATGCTACTGTTTGGTCTAACCTGAGCTACTAAGGAGCGAGAGGGGGATGGGAGGGGTTACGGGGCAACATTTTGGGCTTTGTTTGCCCACGAGTTAATGGGCCAGCAGCGATTAATCGGCCTTAACAACTGATTGATCGGTCTAACAGGCCAATTAATCGGTCTGACAAGTTAACACGATGAATAGGTGTTATTCGATTTGGCCAACCAACGAGTTGCGGTTAACTGGCCTATTAACTGATTAATCGGACGAATTCTTGAACAGTGATAAGGATATCTCGAGCGCTGACCCGTAAAAAAAATTCTGCATCCGTCCGCGGACAGGGGACCACTCCACGAATAGGGATGTGGGACCCGGCCAAAAAACGCTACCCGCGTACATTTCAAACCGCATCCCAACAGATCCGACGAAATTCATGCAAACCCTACGGAATCCATCGAAGTTGGGATAGAAAATACCAGAAATCATCCATACATAGCTTACAAATAAGTCTAGTACAACAGTATTCAAATTCAACGAGATTAACCAGATGTTCAACAAGTTTTTCATGAATGGATCATGTCGTCCCGCACGTACTAACCCTTCAGCTTCATCCAACAGTGTATGTACGTAAAGGGCCGTCCCTCTATCCTGTGATACATCACGACAGTGCGTACGGGCTACACAATGTGTAGAGCAATATTGAGCAAACGCCCTGTAATTGCTTTACTTTATCTCTAAGCGGTAGCGATAGTCGTAGAAGCAATAGATGGCGTAATGACAACGATGCTACGATGGAGATCAAGGTGTCGCGCCGGTGACGATGGTGATCACGACGGTGCTTCGAAGATGGAGATCACAAGCACAAGATGATGATGGCCATATCATATCACATATATTGATTGCATGTGATGTTTATCCTTTATGCATCTTATCTTGCTTTGATTGACGGTAGCATTTTAAGATGATCTCTCACTAATAATCAAGAAGTGTTCTCCCTGAGTATGCACCGTTGCGAAAGTTCTTCGTGCTGAGACACCACGTGATGATCGGGTGTGATAGGCTCTACGTTCAAATACAACGGGTGCAAAACAGTTGCACACGCGGAATACTCAGGTCATACTTGACGAGCCTAGCATATACAGATATGGCCTCGGAACACGGAGACCGAAAGGTCGAACGTGAATCATATAGTAGATATGATCAACACAGTGATGTTCACCATTGAAACTACTCCATCTCACGTGATGATCGGACATGGTTTAGTTGATTTGGATCACGTGATCACTTAGATGACTAGAGAGATGTCTGTCTAAGTGGGAGTTCTTAAGTAATATGATTAATTGAACTTAAATTTATCATGAACTTAGTACCTGATAGTATTTTGCTTGTCTATGTTTGTTTGTAGATAGATGGCTCGTGCTGTTGTTCCCTTGAATTTTAATGCGTTCCTTGAGAAAGCAAAGTTGAAAGATGATGGTAGCAATTACACGGACTGGGTCCGTAACCTGAGGATTATCCTCATTGCTGCACAGAAAAGTTACGTCCTGGAAGCAACGCTGGGTGCCAGGCCTGCTGCTGATGCAACTGACGACGTTAAGAACGTCTGGTAGAGCAAAGCTGATGACTACTCGATAGTTCAGTGTGCCATGCTTTACGGCTTAGAACCGGGTCTTCAACGACGTTTTGAACGTCATGGAGCATATGAGTTGTTCCAGGAGTTGAAGTTAATATTTCAAGCAAATGCCCGGATTGAGAGATATGAAGTCTCCAATAAGTTCTATAGCTGCAAGATGAAAAAGAATAGTTCTGTCATTGAACATATACTCAAAATGTCTGGGTATAATAATCACTTGATTCAACTGGGAGTTAATCTCCTGATGATAGTGTCATTGACAGAATTCTTCAATCACTGCCACCAAGCTACAAGAGCTTCGTGATGAACTATAATATGCAAGGGATGAACAAGACTATTCCCGAGCTCTTCGCGATGCTAAAAGCCGCGGAGGTAGAAATCAAGAAGGAGCATCAAGTGTTGATGGTTAACAAGACCACCAGTTTCAAGAAAAGGGCAAAGGGAAGAAGAAGGGGAACTTCAAAAAGAACAGCAAGCAAGTTGCTGCTCAAGAGAAGAAACCCAAGTCTAGACCTAAGCCTGAAACTAAGTGCTTCTACTGCAAGCAGACTGGACACTGAAAGCGGAACTGCCCCAAGTATTTGGCGGATAAGAAGGATAGCAAAGTGAACAAAGGTATATGTGATTATACATATTATTGATGTGTACCTTACTAATGCTCGCAGTAGCACCTGGATATTTGATACTGGTTCTGTTGCTAATATTTGCAACTCGAAACAGGGACTACGGATTAAGCGAAGATTGGCTAAGGACGAGGTAACGATGCGCGTGGGAAATGGTTCCAAAGTCGATGTGATCGCGGTCGGCACGCTACCTCGACATCTACCATCGCGGATTAAGAGAAGGGGATCGAGCCGATCGAGTGGGCGAGGGGGTCAAGTTGGCGGGTGGTTTTGCCTAGACATCGTCCATCGCCCAATGGGGCCCATGTCGTAAATAAGAATAGATTCAAAATAAATAATAACTAAATGTTTCAAAAAATTAGCAAAGGTCTCAAAATACTAATAAATTCTAACTCAAAATAATAATAGGTTCAAAATAAATACTCTTTTCTTTAATAACCAAATGTTTCAAAAATTAATAAAAGTCTCAAAATACAAATAAATTCAGACTCAAAATAATAATAGATTCAAAATATTTTTTCATTGAATAAACTAAATGTTTCAAAATTTCATAGAAGTCTCAAAATACTAATAAATTCAAATTCAATACTGTAATAGATTCGAAATAAATATTTTTCTTTAATAACTAAATGTTTCAAAAAAATAACGGAAGTCTCAAAATACTAATAAATTCAAAATAACTATTCTTACTTTAATAATTAAAGTCTCAAAAATCATTAAAAGGCTCGAAATAGTAATATATTGAAAAATATTCTTATTTTAATAACCAAAGTCTCAAAAATAAAATAAAAACTCAAAATAATAAAATACTTGTATTTAGGCAAAACAAGGGAGGAGATTTTTGTGGAGAAATAAAGTTAAATTGTTTGAGAGACAAGTGTTGCCAAAACACTCATATATATATAAGCAAAACTTAGTGCTGGCATTCCAATAAATTGCACGATAGCACTGGACTAATTACCTGCGGCGTTTAAACAAATCTGAGGCCACCATTATATATCAACTGGTCAGTACAGCTGGGCCCATCAATTTGTGGCGTGTCATAAAAAAAACCTACGCCAGTAATACCCTTATAAAGTTGTCGTACCAAATATGCCAATGCCACCACTATTTCGGAAATATAGTGGTGGTGTTGATTGAAAATGGGGCGTCAACCTATAATTATGGCTAGCCATTTTTCTTCTGGTGTTTGACTTGCATGCCAAGATAATGCTTCATCTCTAGGCCGAGCCACTAGACTAATTGCTAGGGTAAGGCTTTAGCTAGGCCTCCTAGGCCCTTAGCCTGGCCCAGCATCGACCTTCCTAGCTGATGGGCCACCTCCGGTATACACCCCATGACTAGAATTTTGTAATATCTCCCACATGTTATAGAGAAGGATGAAAACAGTGCACAACCGGTTGATTCCCACCCCAAAAAACATGACCTAGGCCACACCTTCAGCACTATATTCCTTGATGTGAAGTCTTTTTCATTTGTTCTTAATTTCCTGATGTCAATGGTGATATGTCAGCATGCTAGATGAGTAGTGCTTGGCAGATGAATGACAAATCTTTGTAGTGGTCCTTACTAAATGAGTGGTTCCTGCTAGCATTACACTAATTGTGTCGTGCAACTCTAGCAATGATAATACTAACCAAACTGTCCTTTTGAAATGCTTTCTTTTCATGGTTCTTAATCATTTTCATTTATATATTGTTGGCACATGCCCGACCTTGATGTCACAGCCCCCGAGTACTTTTTGGTGATGCGCACATACAAGCTTGTTGTGGTTGATTACCTTTCGGTGGATCGACCATATACAGTGAGATGCACGTACATGACCCACATATCGTGGTTAACTCTAACATATGTACAAGTTCCCATGTTCCCATCAATAAGCAATACAACTAAAGCACCAACTGTCACCATATTGTTACATGATATTGATTCTTCGCGAAACATCTATAAGTACATTATGGCTTCTCCCTTCCGTGTTTCATATCACAGTCAAATACAAGCTTCTAACTATATGATGTAAATGCCGACGAAGTAGCACTTTGCTTGACATACGAAGTTTCTGGGCAATGCAAAATGTTGGAATGAGCATGGGGGGTATTGGGAATTTGATATCCTGATAGTTGGAGATATGAAGTTGTTCTTCCAGCACAATGCGTACCTTTACGGAATCGGTTCAAGCGTAAACTTCTAGCCGCTTTGGATGGTCTTTTGCAGACAGACTTGAATGAAGTCTGACCAATGTGCTACTATATGCACATAAAGAGAATCTGGTGGTGCACTCGACTAGATGATGAGACCAATCTGTGATCAGTTGACACTGAATGTGCACGGGGCTTTCCGCTACTCTTCATACTAGGGTGGATTGGGGTTTCTCGTGCAAGAAATAGAAGGCACAGTTAGAGGCCCCTAAGCAGTGCATCTAGTGAACTTCGAGCTGAAGTTGGTCTTTAGATCTGTACGGGGACGCAATGTATAGCATTTCCAGCTTAGTTTGCTGAGAATTAAAGAGCACAACTCTTTTTCAATACTTGTTCATTTCCATCTAACCCTCTTTAGTTCAAAGAACACAAGACAAATATGGCTTGAAACTAGTGATGGAAGTTGGGAGTGCGGCGTTTCTGCTCCCGAGCTCATCTGCACTCCCTCTAACGAAAAAAAAATCAAAACAAATACTAAAAGAATCAAAAAATTCCAAAAAAATTTTGTGTGGTAGATAAGTTTACGCGTGAGGTGCGCTCCAAGTTTCAACTAATTTGGACATCTGAGCAACTCTCAGCAAAAAAGACAAATTCAGGGTTTGTAAAAAAGTTTACTGTTCACACATTGTTCTGACCCGATTTGTTTTCTTTTGCTGAGAATTGCTCAGATGTCCAAATAAGTTGAAATTTGCAACAAAGATCACGCATAAAATTATCTATCACACAAAAACAAATTGGATTTTTTTGAAGTTTTTTAGTATTTATTTTCATTTTTTCTGACCGGGTGCAGATGAGCCTGGGCACCGAATTAGGTTTTCGTGGAAGTTGGTAACCTCTAACCCTCTTTAGTTCAATCAAATAAACTTTTTCAAAATCACAACATTTTTAGAAAACCAGTTAATTTGTTTGAACAAAAGTGGGTTTGAGAATGTTAATTAGGGTCACCAATTTGCGCCTCCAAGCTGGCCAAAATATGAATATTTACATTGTTCCCCCTTATTGGAATAAAGGAAACTAGAACTAAAATACAAAGACATTGGTTTTGCAAACAGAAGTTAATCCCATCAAGAAGCAGCTCCAGCACAAAGAAAATTAAACATCACAATTCACCGGCTAACAACTCCATGGCATGTACACTTGTACAACTATATATCCACTTGTAATCTTGTACATGGCCGTTCTAAGAAAACTTGTACATGGCCGACAAGATATAAAGCTGCAAAAACCAAATACTCAACTAGCTCCTCGGAAGTTTCCCGATAACTCTCCAGATTGGCAGATTCTATACAAGATAGGAAAGAGAACAACTTGTTCTGCTCTACCAAGGTTTGCCCTTACATGCACATTGTACCAAAGGCAAAACCTTCGCAATCCATCCATGTGTCCACCAGAATTGATGGCAATGCTTATGAAGAGTTAGTGTCGATGTTAGTGCACTTCGCGACCTATTGACATCGGCGGGACTTCGAAACCATCCAAATCCCGGGATCGAATGATGGTGTCATCCTCCCTCTTGAGGGCATCTTTTTGGAGATGGTTATGTTTGGTGGGGTTTGCTTGTGGGAGGTTTGTATTACAGCTGCCGCTTCCTTGTCTCTTGGCACCTGCCCAACGAGGATCAATATAACTCTTTTTATATTTGTTTTCATTTTCGTACGCATGGGCTTAACTTTTGTCTTGTATGAATTTACTCTTTGCAGGTGTGATAATTTTTTTGTGTGTGTGTGTGTTGGTGTTGGATCTATGTATCTTAATAATGCAGAGGTTGGGTGTGTACTCATTGTGTTTGTATCCCATTGATGATTCATTATGAGTTAATAAAAAGCGGCTTTATCACGAAAAAGTATATCAGTTGATATGCTATATATGCCAACGTTTCCAAAATGCAACATTCATTTCAAGTTTATTCAAATTACCTCTACTTTTCTCGGTTATTGTTTTCATTTATTTAACATGATCGGTGCATCTGTCACAAAACAAAAAAGAAAACATCACCGGTGCGTCACTAGAAATTTAGCGTAAGTTAGTTGGGTCGATAATTGGATGTAGAATCTCACCATCAAGATTCAAATCCTCACGACTAAATTTTTGTGATTTCTTCTACATGTTAGAGAGAAGGATGAAAAGAGTGCACAACCGGCTGGTTCCCACCCCAAAACCATGACATGAGTTGTACCTTAAACATTATATTCCATGATGCGAACTATTTTTCATTTGTTCTCATAATTGACTCCCTGATGTCAATAGCTATGCTTTAGCATGCTAGATGAGTGGTTCTTGGCAGATGGATATGAATGGCCAATCTTCGTATATGCCTTGCTAGATGAGTGGTTCCCGGTAGCATTGCACTAATTGTGTCAAAACTCTAGTGATGATAATATACTAAGGATTTTTAACATGCTTCATTTTCGTGGTTCTTACTCACTTTTATGTATTTGGTACATGTTCCCATGGTCTCATCAATAATCAATACAACTATAGCGCCAATGACCACCATATAGTTACTTAATATTGATTAGCCGTGAAACATATATAAATACTTGATGCCTTCTCCCTTATAGCTTCATATTACAGTCAAAATACAGATGTCTAAAATGCAGATGAAGTAGCACTATGCTCGCCATATGAATTCTTGGGCAATGTAAAAAAATTCCATATTCTTGTACATGTGTTTTAAGATATTTATTTGTGTTGGAATGAGCATGTGAGATATTGGGAATTCGATATCCAGCTAGACTGAGCATAATTGTGGACCACTACAATATGCACAAAAAGAGAATTTGGTGGTATACTAGACGAGACCAATCCATGGTCACTTGAAACTCTTCATACTAGGGCAGATGTGGGTTTCCCGTTTGAGAGGCCCCTAAGCAGTGCATGGCGCAACCTTGGAGCTGAATCAGAAGCTAGCAATGTAGGGCATTTCCAATTTAGTTTGCTAATAATTAAAATGCACGGTTCAACTTTTTTTAGTACTTTCTGCTTCCTTCTACTGGAACGATGAAGCTCACAAGAGTACAAAGCGGCAAACACAAGGAACCCAAGACAAATATGGGTTCAAAACTAGTGATGCAAATTGGTAACCGAGTACCCTCTAAATGCTCTTCAGTTCAAACAAATAAACTAGTTTTTCACAATCGCCTCACTTTTAGAGAACCAGCTCATTTGTTTGAACAAAAGAGGGTTTGAGAATATTAGGATCGCCAAATTGCGCCTCTACTTGGAACATGATGATAGATTACCTATCATTAGTGATAGCCTAGTGCCACCAAGGTGGCCCAAATATTAATATATGCATTTTTTTGCCTTCTTGGCACAAAGGAAACTAAAGTTAAAATACAAAGACATTGGCTTTGCAAAGAAAAGTTAATCCCATCAAGAAGCATCTCCAACACGAACAAATTAACATCACAATTCACCATTGAACAACTCCATAGCATGTACAACTATATCCACTTGTAAACTTGTACATGGCCGAGAAGATATACAACCGCAAAAACCTAAAAACCAAGTACTCAACTAATTTCTCGGAAGTTTCCCGATAACTATCTAGATTCTGTACAAGATAGGAAAGAGAACACCTTGTTCCTCTCTACCAAGGTATGCCATTACATGCACGTTGTATCAAAGGCAAAACCTCCACAATCCATTCATGTTCCACCAGAATTTTCGGCAATGCTTACGAAGAGTTAGCGTCGATGTTAGTGCACTTCGTTGCTTGTTGACATTGACAGGACTTCGATGCCATCCAAATCCCCAGATCAGATGATAGCATCATCCTTCCTCTCAAGGGCATCATTTTGGAGATGGTTATGCTTGGTGGGGTTGTTGTTTGTGGGAGGTTTGTATTGCAACTGACGCTTCCTTGTCTCTCGGCACGTGCCCGGCAATGATCAATATTACTCTTTTTTTGTTTGTTTTTAATGTGCGTGTGTGTGTGCGCGCGCGCGCGCGCATGTGTGTGTCTTAATAATTCAAGAGGTTGGGATCACTGTGTTTGTATCTCATTGATGCTTCATAATGAGTTAATAAAGAACGGCTTTTCTCATGAAAAAGTCTATCAGCTGATCATCTATATATGCCAACATTCTAAAAATGCAACATTTCATTTCAATTTTATTCAAATTACCAATAATTTTCTTGGTAGTTGTTTAATTTATGTAAAATGATCGGTGCATACAAAAAAAGAAGAAAACATCACTTGTGCATCACTAGAAAATTAGCGTAAGTTAGTTGGGTCGATTATTGGATGTAGATTCTCACCACCAAGATTCAAATCCTCGCGACTAGAATTTTGTAATTTCTCTTACATGCTGCAGAGAAGGATGAAAACATTGCACAACCGGCTGGTTCCCACTCCAAAACCGTGACATGAGCCACGCCTTAAACATTATATTCCATGATGCCAACTAATTTTCATGTGTTCTCGTAATTAACTCCCTAATGTCAACGGCTATATTTTAGCATGCTAGATGAGTTGTTCTTGGCAGATGAGAAGAGACGAATGGCCAATCTTTGTATAGCTCCTTTCTAGATGAGTGGTTCCCGGCAGCATTACACTAATTGTGTCACAGCTCTAGTATATACAAAGGCTTTTAACATGCTTTATTTTTGTGGTCCTTACTCACTTTCATGTATATGTACATGTTCCCATGTTCACTTCAATAGGCAATACAAGTACAACATCAACTACCACCATATGGTTAGTTAATACCGATTCTCTGCAAAACATCTATAAATACTTGGTGCCTTCTCCCTTCTTGCTCCATATCATAGTCAAAATATAGACATCTAAAATACTGACGAAGTAGCACTGTGCTCGCCATATGAAGTTTTTGGGCAATGTAAAATGTTTCCATATTTGTGCACGTGTGTATTCAGATTTTTATTTCTCCTGGAATGAGCATGTGAGGTATTAGGAATTCAATATCTGGCAAGACTGCGCCTACCTGTGGATCTCCTATTATATGCACAAAAAGAGATTCTGGTGGTGTGCTAGATGAGACAGATCCACGATCAGTTGAAACTGAGAATGTGGACGGGGCTTTTGGCTACTCTTCGTACTCAAACGAGCTAGGGTTTCTCGTTTGAGAGGCCCCTGAGAAGTGGACCTAGCGAACTTGGAGATGAAGAAGCTCGCCATGTAGGGCATTTCCAGCTTAGCATGCTTGGAATTAAAGAGCATGGGTCGGCTCTTTTTTAATACTTGTTCGCCTCCCTGTTCCTTAAATGATGAAGCTCACAAGAGTACAAAGCAACAAACACAAGGAAACCATTGCTTGAACTAGCAATGCAAATTGGTAACCCAAAGAATACCCTCTAGCCCTCTTTATTAGTTCAATCAAATAAATTACTCCTCAACCAGCAGCTCCAACAGAAACATATTAACGTGATGATATATTACCAATTTGTTAACTCAAGGGAGTAGTTTATTTGTTTGAACAAAAGAGCATCACCAATTTGCACTTCTACTTGCAATAAAACAAAAATGAAGACCCTACCGCCATAGGCTATGGTGGTAGGGCAATGCATTCTACCGCCATAGACCATGGCAGTAGGGTCTTTTTCGGCACAAAACAGATGTGACTGGGCAGGTAAATCCTACTTGGCAGTAGGATGTGTTACCCTACCACCAAAGACAATGGCGGTAGAAAAGAGTCAGATCCGAAACAATTTTGCACATAGGATTAGACCGTGCTAAACTAACGAAAAAGGATAAAAATAGTGAATTTGGCCACAGTGAGATGCATGTACACAACTAGCACCTCGATCCATTCTATGGCACAATGATTGATGGCAACAGTGTTCATGTCGGTCATGTGTTTATTTTATTTTTTTGCGAAGATGTGTTTATTTTATTTGAATCTGAGTTGTTTACAAAGTAGGGGCACATGGAAATGATAGCAGCTCACTAGCCTACTACAAGTCCTAGTCGATAACTATTTCGTATATGATCCGTACACATGCCCATCTCGTGGTTAATTCTAACATTGGTGCATGATTTCATGTTCCCATCAATAAGCAATACAACTATAGCACCAACTACCACCATATGGTTACTTAATATTGATTCTGCGTGAAACATCTATAAGGATCATTGTTCAGAAATCGGTAACTGGTAGCTGCTCGGTAGGCCCGGGAAGTAGCGATTAACCGGTGAATCGGCCTATTAATCAGATTAATCGGTAGATTAAATAAGATTGCCAACATATATCTAGATTTTATGTATTATATACCATACTCTCATGCTCTCAGTTATGTATATACTATACCAAAATATGCTACTGTTTGGTCTAACCTGAGCTACTAAGGAGCGAGAGGGGGATGGGAGGGGTTACGGGGCAACATTTTGGGCTTTGTTTGCCCACGAGTTAATGGGCCAGCAGCGATTAATCGGCTTAACAACTGATTGATCGGTCTAACAGGCCAATTAATCGGTCTGACAAGTTAACACGATGAATAGGTGTTATTCGATTTGGCCAACCAACGAGTTGCGGTTAACTGGCCTATTAACTGATTAATCGGACGAATTCTTGAACAGTGATAAGGATATCTCGAGCGCTGACCCGTAAAAAAATTCTGCATCCGTCCGCGGACAGGGGACCACTCCACGAATAGGGATGTGGGACCCGGCCAAAAAACGCTACCCGCGTACATTTCAAACCGCATCCCAACAGATCCGACGAAATTCATGCAAACCCTACGGAATCCATCGAAGTTGGGATAGAAAATACCAGAAATCATCCATACATAGCTTACAAATAAGTCTAGTACAACAGTATTCAAATTCAACGAGATTAACCAGATGTTCAACAAGTTTTTCATGAATGGATCATGTCGTCCCCGCACGTACTAACCCTTCAGCTTCATCCAACAGTGTATGTACGTAAAGGGCCGTCCCTCTATCCTGTGATACATCACGGCAGTGCGTACGGGCTACACAATGTGTAGAGCAATATTGAGCAAACGCCCTGTAATTGCTTTACTTTATCTCCTAAGCGGTAGCGATAGTCGTAGAAGCAATAGATGGCGTAATGACAACGATGCTACGATGGAGATCAAGGTGTCGCGCCGGTGACGATGGTGATCACGACGGTGCTTCGAAGATGGAGATCACAAGCACAAGATGATGATGGCCATATCATATCACATATATTGATTGCATGTGATGTTTATCCTTTATGCATCTTATCTTGCTTTGATTGACGGTAGCATTTTAAGATGATCTCTCACTAATAATCAAGAAGTGTTCTCCCTGAGTATGCACCGTTGCGAAAGTTCTTCGTGCTGAGACACCACGTGATGATCGGGTGTGATAGGCTCTACGTTCAAATACAACGGGTGCAAAACAGTTGCACACGCGGAATACTCAGGTCATACTTGACGAGCCTAGCATATACAGATATGGCCTCGGAACACGGAGACCGAAAGGTCGAACATGAATCATATAGTAGATATGATCAACACAGTGATGTTCACCATTGAAACTACTCCATCTCACGTGATGATCGGACATGGTTTAGTTGATTTGGATCACGTGATCACTTAGATGACTAGAGAGATGTCTGTCTAAGTGGGAGTTCTTAAGTAATATGATTAATTGAACTTAAATTTATCATGAACTTAGTACCTGATAGTATTTTGCTTGTCTATGTTTGTTTGTAGATAGATGGCTCGTGCTGTTGTTCCGTTGAATTTTAATGCGTTCCTTGAGAAAGCAAAGTTGAAAGATGATGGTAGCAATTACACGGACTGGGTCCGTAACCTGAGGATTATCCTCATTGCTGCACAGAAAAGTTACGTCCTGGAAGCACCGCTGGGTGCCAGGCCTGCTGCTGATGCAACTGACGACGTTAAGAACGTCTGGCAGAGCAAAGCTGATGACTACTCGATAGTTCAGTGTGCCATGCTTTACGGCTTAGAACCGGGTCTTCAACGACGTTTTGAACGTCATGGAGCATATGAGCTGTTCCAGGAGTTGAAGTTAATATTTCAAGCAAATGCCCGGATTGAGAGATATGAAGTCTCCAATAAGTTCTATAGCTGCAAGATGAAAAAGAATAGTTCTGTCATTGAACATATACTCAAAATGTCTGGGTATAATAATCACTTGATTCAACTGGGAGTTAATCTTCCTGATGATAGTGTCATTGACAGAATTCTTCAATCACTGCCACCAAGCTACAAGAACTTCGTGATGAACTATAATATGCAAGGGATGAACAAGACTATTCCCGAGCTCTTCGCGATGCTAAAAGCCGCGGAGGTAGAAATCAAGAAGGAGCATCAAGTGTTGATGGTTAACAAGACCACCAGTTTCAAGAAAAAGGGCAAAGGGAAGAAGAAGGGGAACTTCAAAAAGAACAGCAAGCAAGTTGCTGCTCAAGAGAAGAAACCCAAGTCTAGACCTAAGCCTGAAACTAAGTGCTTCTACTGCAAGCAGACTGGACACTGAAAGCGGAACTGCCCCAAGTATTTGGCGGATAAGAAGGATGGCAAAGTGAACAAAGGTATATGTGATATACATATTATTGATGTGTACCTTACTAATGCTCGCAGTAGCACATGGATATTTGATACTGGTTCTGTTGCTAATATTTGCAACTCGAAACAGGGACTACGGATTAAGCGAAGATTGGCTAAGGACGAGGTAACGATGCGCATGGGAAATGGTTCCAAAGTCGATGTGATCGCGGTCGGCACGCTACCTCGACATCTACCATCGGGATTAGTTTTAGACCTAAATAATTGTTATTTGGTGCCAGCGCTGAGCATGAACATTATATCTGGATCTTGTTTGATGCGAGACGGTTATTCATTTAAATCAGAGAATAATGGTTGTTCTATTTATATGAGTAATATCTTTTATGGTCATGCACCCTTGAAAAGTGGTCTATTTGTATCGAATCTCGATAGTAGTGATACACATATTCATAGTGTTGAAACCAAAAGATGTAGAGTTGATAACGATAGTGCAACTTATTTGTGGCACTGCCGTTTAGGTCATATCGGTATAAACCGCATGAAGAAACTCCATACTGATGGGCTTTTGGAATCACTTGATTATGAATCACTTGGTACTTGCGAACCGTGCCTCATGGGCAAGATGACTAAAACGCCGTTCTCCGGAACTATGGAGCGAGCAACTGATTTGTTGGAAATCATACATACTGATGTTTGTGGTCCAATGAATGTTGAGGCTCGCGGCGGGTATCGTTATTTTATCACCTTCACAGATGATTTGAGCAGATATGGGTATATCTACTTGATGAAACACAAGTCTGAAACATTTGAAAAGTTCAAAGAATTTCAGAGTGAAGTGGAAAATCATCGTAACAAGAAAATAAAATTTCTACGATCTGATCGTGGAGGAGAATATTTGAGTTACGAGTTTGGTCTACACTTGAAACAATGCGGAATAGTTTCGCAACTCACACCACCCGGAACACCACAACGAAATGGTGTGTCCGAACGTCGTAATCGTACTTTACTAGATATGGTGCGATCTATGATGTCTCTTACTAATTTACCGCTATCGTTTTGGGGTTATGCTTTAGAGACGGCCGCATTCACGTTAAATAGGGCACTATCAAAATCCGTTGAGACGACGCCTTATGAACTGTGGTTTGGCAAGAAACCAAAGTTGTCGTTTCTTAAAGTTTGGGGCTGCGATGCTTATATGAAGAAACTTCAACCAGATAAGCTCGAACCCAAATCGGAGAAATAATCAAACTCCTAATTGTCATCAGAGATGCAAATAACCCCTTGTTCGGCTTACAAACTTTGGGGTGATTGCGGGGCGAAGCTCCAACTCCTCTTCCTCGTCCTCTAGGTCTGCAAATATCTATTCCCTCTTCACATCAATGGTGTTCGCCACCACCTCCCGCTAAGATTTGATCGAGTCGAGGATGGTCACTTGCTCTGCCTCGAACTGCGTCGCTACCTCCACAAAATCCGAAGAATCCTAACACTACAAAATGAAATAAGAGGTGCAAAATAACAAAAAATTTGGAATCATCAAACTGCGGCCCGTACACCAGGGAAGGGAGGGGAGAGGGGGCGGAGCTTACGGTCCCGAGAGGCGACATGAGCTGTCGGCGGCGCGCGGCGCAGAGGAGGAGCGAGGCCGCCATGGCAAGGGGAGGGACGGAGCGAGGGCCGTCTATGGTTTTGGGGGAGAAGCGGCGCCAACTCTCGCTCGCTCTCTCGCTCGCTGTGGAAGTGTGGGTGGAGAGAGTAGAGAAGCGACGCTCGCGGAGGAATGCTCTAGAACCTCGAACGGGCCGGGCCGGGGCGGGCAGCGGGTCTGGCCCGAGGCCACTCTCGCTCTTCTTGTCTTGCTATCTATACTAGGAAAAAAGGAGAACGTTTTATTGTCTTAAAAAAACTAGGAGAAAGTTTTATTACCATTTGTATCAACTGAAAATGCCATGGTGCATTGATCTGGCACTAATTCGGCAATGCACTGTTTTGGCACTGACTTGGAACTTATCTGATTTGGCAAACACATTTCTAAGCAAAAATTGCAGTGGCCATGACCTAAGCAAAATGTCATTAGTTTCGGTAGTGACCTATAGAAAAACATAGAGGGATGAGACGTTCACCTGGATCTGAGCCGAGGGTCGTCGTCTGTCTACTCCTTCGCCGTCACATGTTGTTGTCTCCGTCGCCATCGCCGAAACCCTAGCGTTGGGAATGGGAATGGGTTGGAGCGTCGGGAATGGACCATGTGTCTGCTCTAAAGTTAGGAATCGATAGGGGGATGATTATGTGTAGTTGAGGACTGCAGGACGCTAGTAATCGCCGAAATCGGTCGGTGTCCGCCGTCGGCAGAAAGGGGATCGAGAGCAAGGCGGCGGCGAGAAGGGGATCGAGCCGATCGAGTGGGCGAGGGGGTCAAGTTGGCGGGTGGTTTTGCCTAGACATCGTCCATCGCCCAATGGGCCCATGTCGTAAATAAGAATAGATTCAAAATAAATAATAACTAAATGTTTCAAAAAATTAGCAAAGGTCTCAAAATACTAATAAATTCTAACTCAAAATAATAATAGGTTCAAAATAAATACTCTTTTCTTTAATAACCAAATGTTTCAAAAATTAATAAAAGTCTCAAAATACAAATAAATTCAGACTCAAAATAATAATAGATTCAAAATATTTTTTCATTGAATAACTAAATGTTTCAAAATTTCATAGAAGTCTCAAAATACTAATAAATTCAAATTCAATACTGTAATAGATTCGAAATAAATATTTTTCTTTAATAACTAAATGTTTCAAAAAAATAATGGAAGTCTCAAAATACTAATAAATTCAAAATAACTATTCTTACTTTAATAATTAAAGTCTCAAAAATCATTAAAAGGCTCGAAATAGTAATATATTGAAAAATATTCTTATTTTAATAACCAAAGTCTCAAAAATAAAATAAAAACTCAAAATAATAAAATACTTGTATTTAGGCAAAACAAGGGAGGAGATTTTTGTGGAGAAATAAAGTTAAATTGTTTGAGAGACAAGTGTTGCCAAAACACTCATATATATATAAGCAAAACTTAGTGCTGGCATTCCAATAAAATGCACGATAGCACTAGACTAATTACCTGCGGCGTTTAAACAAATCTGAGGCCACCATTATATATCAACTGGTCAGTACAGCTGGGCCCATCAATTTGTGGCGTGTCATAAAAAAAACCTACGCCAGTAATACCCTTATAAAGTTGTCGTACCAAATATGCCAATGCCACCACTATTTCGGAAATATAGTGGTGGTGTTGATTGAAAATGGGGCGTCAACCTATAATTATGGCTAGCCATTTTTCTTCTGGTGTTTGACTTGCATGCCAAGATAATGCTTCATCTCTAGGCCGAGCCACTAGACTAATTGCTAGGGTAAGGCTTTAGCTAGGCCTCCTAGGCCCTTAGCCTGGCCCAGCATCGACCTTCCTAGCTGATGGGCCACCTCCGGTATACACCCCATGACTAGAATTTTGTAATATCTCCTACATGTTATAGAGAAGGATGAAAACAGTGCACAACCGGTTGATTCCCACCCCAAAAAACATGACCTAGGCCACACCTTCAGCACTATATTCCTTGATGTGAAGTCTTTTTCATTTGTTCTTAATTTCCTGATGTCAATGGTGATATGTCAGCATGCTAGATGAGTAGTTCTTGGCAGATGAATGACAAATCTTTGTAGAGGTCCTTACTAAATGAGTGGTTCCTGCTAGCATTACACTAATTGTGTCGTGCAACTCTAGCAATGATAATACTAACCAAACTGTCCTTTTGAAATGCTTTCTTTTCATGGTTCTTAATCATTTTCATTTATATATTGTTGGCACATGCCCGACCTTGATGTCACAGCCCCCGAGTACTTTTTGGTGATGCGCACATACAAGCTTGTTGTGGTTGATTACCTTTCGGTGGATCGACCATATACAGTGAGATGCACGTACATGACCCACATATCGTGGTTAACTCTAACATATGTACAAGTTCCCATGTTCCCATCAATAAGCAATACAACTAAAGCACCAACTGTCACCATATTGTTACATGATATTGATTCTCCGCGAAACATCTATAAGTACATTATGGCTTCTCCCTTCCGTGTTTCATATCACAGTCAAATACAAGCTTCTAACTATATGATGTAAATGCCGACGAAGTAGCACTTTGCTTGCCATACGAAGTTTCTGGGCAATGCAAAATGTTGGAATGAGCATGGGGGGTATTGGGAATTTGATATCCTGATAGTTGGAGATATGAAGTTGTTCTTCCAGCACAATGCGTACCTTTACGGAATCGGTTCAAGCGTAAACTTCTAGCCGCTTTGGATGGTCTTTTGCAGACAGACTTGAATGAAGTCTGACCAATGTGCTACTATATGCACATAAAGAGAATCTGGTGGTGCACTCGACTAGATGATGAGACCAATCTGTGATCAGTTGACACTGAATGTGCACGGGGCTTTTCGCTACTCTTCATACTAGGGTGGATTGGTGTTTCTCGTGCAAGAAATAGAAGGCACAGTTAGAGGCCCCTAAGCAGTGCATCTAGTGAACTTCGAGCTGAAGTTGGTCTTTAGATCTGTACGGGGACGCAATGTATAGCATTTCCAGCTTAGTTTGCTGAGAATTAAAGAGCACAACTCTTTTTCAATACTTGTTCATTTCCATCTAACCCTCTTTAGTTCAAAGAACACAAGACAAATATGGCTTGAAACTAGTGATGGAAGTTGGGAGTGCGGCGTTTCTGCTCCCGAGCTCATCTGCACTCCCTCTAACGAAAAAAAAAATCAAAACAAATACTAAAAGAATCAAAAAATTCCAAAAAACTTTTGTGTGGTAGATAAGTTTACGCGTGAGGTGCGCTGCAAGTTTCAACTAATTTGGACATCTGAGCAACTCTCAGCAAAAAAGACAAATTCAGGGTTTGTAAAAAAGTTTACTGTTCACACATTGTTCTGACCCGATTTGTTTTCTTTTGCTGAGAATTGCTCAGATGTCCAAATAAGTTGAAATTTGCAACAAAGATCACGCATAAAATTATTTATCACACAAAAACAAATTGGATTTTTTTGAAGTTTTTTAGTATTTATTTTCATTTTTTCTGACCGGGTGCAGATGAGCCTGGGCACCGAATTAGGTTTTCGTGGAAGTTGGTAACCTCTAACCCTCTTTAGTTCAATCAAATAAACTTTTTCAAAATCACAACATTTTTAGAAAACCAGTTAATTTGTTTGAACAAAAGTGGGTTTGAGAATGTTAATTAGGGTCACCAATTTGCGCCTCCAAGCTGGCCAAAATATGAATATTTACATTGTTCCCCCTTATTGGAATAAAGGAAACTAGAACTAAAATACAAAGACATTGGTTTTGCAAACAGAAGTTAATCCCATCAAGAAGCAGCTCCAGCACAAAGAAAATTAAACATCACAATTCACCGGCTAACAACTCCATGGCATGTACACTTGTACAACTATATATCCACTTGTAATCTTGTACATGGCCGTTCTAAGAAAACTTGTACATGGCCGACAAGATATAAAGCTGCAAAAACCAAATACTCAACTAGCTCCTCAGAAGTTTCCCGATAACTCTCCAGATTGGCAGATTCTATGCAAGATAGGAAAGAGAACAACTTGTTCTGCTCTACCAAGGTTTGCCCTTACATGCACATTGTACCAAAGGCAAAACCTTCGCAATCCATCCATGTGTCCACCAGAATTGATGGCAATGCTTATGAAGAGTTAGTGTCGATGTTAGTGCACTTCGCGACCTATTGACATCGGCGGGACTTCGAAACCATCCAAATCCCGGGATCGAATGATGGTGTCATCCTCCCTCTTGAGGGCATCTTTTTGGAGATGGTTATGTTTGGTGGGGTTTGCTTGTGGGAGGTTTGTATTACAGCTGCCGCTTCCTTGTCTCTTGGCACCTGCCCAACGAGGATCAATATAACTCTTTTTATATTTGTTTTCATTTTCGTACGCATGGGCTTAACTTTTGTCTTGTATGAATTTACTCTTTGCAGGTGTGATAATTTTTTTTGTGTGTGTGTGTCGGTGTTGGATCTATGTATCTTAATAATGCAGAGGTTGGGTGTGTACTCATTGTGTTTGTATCCCATTGATGATTCATTATGAGTTAATAAAAAGCGGCTTTATCATGAAAAAGTATATCAGTTGATATGCTATATATGCCAACGTTTCCAAAATGCAACATTCATTTCAAGTTTATTCAAATTACCTCTACTATTCTCGGTTATTGTTTTCATTTATGTAACATGATCGGTGCATCTGTCACAAAACAAAAAAGAAAACATCACCGGTGCGTCACTAGAAATTTAGCGTAAGTTAGTTGGGTCGATAATTGGATGTAGAATCTCACCATCAAGATTCAAATCCTCACGACTAAAATTTTGTGATTTCTTCTACATGTTAGAGAGAAGGATGAAAAGAGTGCACAACCGGCTGGTTCCCACCCCAAAACCATGACATGAGTTGTACCTTAAACATTATATTCCATGATGCGAACTATTTTTCATTTGTTCTCATAATTGACTCCCTGATGTCAATAGCTATGCTTTAGCATGCTAGATGAGTGGTTCTTGGCAGATGGATATGAATGGCCAATCTTCGTATATGCCTTGCTAGATGAGTGGTTCCCGGTAGCATTGCACCAATTGTGTCAAAACTCTAGTGATGATAATATACTAAGGATTTTTAACATGCTTCATTTTCGTGGTTCTTACTCACTTTCATGTATTTGGTACATGTTCCCATGGTCTCATCAATAATCAATACAACTATAGCGCCAATGACCACCATATAGTTACTTAATATTGATTAGCCGTGAAACATATATAAATACTTGATGCCTTCTCCCTTATAGCTTCATATTACAGTCAAAAATACAGATGTCTAAAATGCAGATGAAGTAGCACTATGCTCGCCATATGAATTCTTGGGCAATGTAAAAAAATTCCATATTCTTGTACATGTGTTTTAAGATATTTATTTGTGTTGGAATGAGCATGTGAGATATTGGGAATTCGATATCCAGCTAGACTGAGCATAATTGTGGACCACCTACAATATGCACAAAAAGAGAATTTGGTGGTATACTAGACGAGACCAATCCATGGTCACTTGAAACTCTTCATACTAGGGCAGATGTGGGTTTCCCGTTTGAGAGGCCCCTAAGCAGTGCATGGCGCAACCTTGGAGCTGAATCAGAAGCTAGCAATGTAGGGCATTTCCAATTTAGTTTGCTAATAATTAAAATGCACGGTTCAACTTTTTTTTAGTACTTTCTGCTTCCTTCTACTGGAACGATGAAGCTCACAAGAGTACAAAGCGGCAAACACAAGGAACCCAAGACAAATATGGGTTCAAACTAGTGATGCAAATTGGTAACCGAGTACCCTCTAAATGCTCTTTAGTTCAAACAAATAAACTAGTTTTTCACAATCGCCTCACTTTTAGAGAACCAGCTCATTTGTTTGAACAAAAGAGGGTTTGAGAATATTAGGATCGCCAAATTGCGCCTCTACTTGGAACATGATGATAGATTACCTATCATTAGTGATAGCCTAGAGCCACCAAGGTGGCCCAAATATTAATATATGCATTTTTTTGCCTTCTTGGCACAAAGGAAACTAAAGTTAAAATACAAAGACATTGGCTTTGCAAAGAAAAGTTAATCCCATCAAGAAGCATCTCCAACACGAACAAATTAACATCACAATTCACCATTGAACAACTCCATAGCATGTACAACTATATCCACTTGTAAACTTGTACATGGCCGAGAAGACATACAACCGCAAAAACCTAAAAACCAAGTACTCAACTAATTTCTCGGAAGTTTCCCGATAAATATCTAGATTCGGTACAAGATAGGAAAGAGAACACCTTGTTCCTCTCTACCAAGGTATGCCATTACATGCACGTTGTATCAATGGCAAAACCTCCACAATCCATTTATGTTCCACCAGAATTGACGGCAATGCTTACGAAGAGTTAGCGTCGATGTTAGTGCACTTCGTTGCTTGTTGACATTGACAGGACTTCGATGCCATCCAAATCCCCAGATCGGATGATAGCATCATCCTTCCTCTCAAGGGCATCATTTTGGAGATGGTTATGCTTGGTGGGGTTGTTGTTTGTGGGAGGTTTGTATTGCAACTGACGCTTCCTTGTCTCTCGGCACGTGCCCGGCAATGATCAATATTACTCTTTTTTTGTTTGTTTTTATTGTGTGTGTGTGTGCGCGCGCGCGCGCGCCCGCGCGCGCGTGTGTCTTAATAATTCAAGAGGTTGGGATCACTGTGTTTGTATCTCATTGATGCTTCATTATGAGTTAATAAAGAACGGCTTTTCTCATGAAAAAGTCTATCAGCTGATCATCTATATATGCCAACATTCTAAAAAGGCAACATTTCATTTCAATTTTATTCAAATTACCAATAATTTTCTTGGTAGTTGTTTAATTTATGTAACATGATCGGTGCATACAAAAAAAGAAGAAAACATCACTTGTGCATCACTAGAAAATTAGCGTAAGTTAGTTGGGTCGATTATTGGATGTAGAATCTCACCACCAAGATTCAAATCCTCGCGACTAGAATTTTGTAATTTCTCTTACATGCTGCAGAGAAGGATGAAAACATTGCACAACCGGCTGGTTCCCACTCCAAAACCGTGACATGAGCCACGCCTTAAACATTATATTCCATGATGCCAACTAATTTTCATGTGTTCTCGTAATTAACTCCCTAATGTCAACGGCTATATTTTAGCATGCTAGATGAGTTGTTCTTGGCAGATGAGAAGAGACGAATGGCCAATCTTTGTATAGCTCCTTTCTAGATGAGTGGTTCCCGGCAGCATTACACTAATTGTGTCACAGCTCTAGTATATACAAAGGCTTTTAACATGCTTTATTTTTGTGGTCCTTACTCACTTTCATGTATATGTACATGTTCCCATGTTCACTTCAATAGGCAATACAAGTACAACATCAACTACCACCATATGGTTAGTTAATACCGATTCTCTGCAAAACATCTATAAATACTTGGTGCCTTCTCCCTTCTTGCTCCATATCATAGTCAAAATATAGACATCTAAAATACTGACGAAGTAGCACTGTGCTCGCCATATGAAGTTTTTGGGCAATGTAAAATGTTTCCATATTTGTGCACGTGTGTATTCAGATTTTTATTTGTCCTGGAATGAGCATGTGAGGTATTAGGAATTCAATATCTGGCAAGACTGCGCCTACCTGTGGATCTCCTATTATATGCACAAAAAGAGAATCTGGTGGTGTGCTAGATGAGACTGATCCACGATCAGTTGAAACTGAGAATGTGGACGGGGCTTTTGGCTACTCTTCGTACTCAAACGAGCTAGGGTTTCTCGTTTGAGAGGCCCCTGAGAAGTGGACCTAGCGAACTTGGAGATGAAGAAGCTCGCCATGTAGGGCATTTCCAGCTTAGCATGCTTGGAATTAAAGAGCATGGGTCGGCTCTTTTTTAATACTTGTTCGCCTCCCTGTTCCTTAAATGATGAAGCTCACAAGAGTACAAAGCAACAAACACAAGGAAACCATTGCTTGAAACTAGCAATGCAAATTGGTAACCCAAAGAATACCCTCTAGCCCTCTTTATTAGTTCAATCAAATAAATTACTCCTCAACCAGCAGCTCCAACAGAAACATATTAACGTGATGATATATTACCAATTTGTTAACTCAAGGGAGTAGTTTATTTGTTTGAACAAAAGAGCATCACCAATTTGCACTTCTACTTGCAATAAAACAAAAATGAAGACTCTACCGCCATAGGCTATGGTGGTAGGGCAATGCATTCTACCGCCATAGACCATGGCAGTAGGGTCTTTTTCGCACAAAACAGATGTGACTGGGCAGGTAAATCCTACTTGGCAGTAGGATGTGTTACCCTACCACCAAAGAAAATGGCGGTAGAAAAGAGTCAGATCCGAAACAATTTTGCACATAGGATTAGACCGTGCTAAACTAACGAAAAAGGATAAAAATAGTGAATTTGGCCATAGTGAGATGCATGTACACAACTAGCACCTCGATCCATTCTATGGCACAATGATTGATGGCAACAGTGTTCATGTCGGTCATGTGTTTATTTTATTTTTTTGCGAAGATGTGTTTATTTTATTTGAATCTGAGTTGTTTACAAAGTAGGGGCACATGGAATGATAGCAGCTCACTAGCCTACTACAAGTCCTAGTCGATAACTGTTTCGTATATGATCCGTACACATGCCCATCTCGTGGTTAATTCTAACATTGGTGCATGATTTCATGTTCCCATCAATAAGCAATACAACTATAGCACCAACTACCACCATATGGTTACTTAATATTGATTCTGCGTGAAACATCTATAAGGATCATTGTTCAAGAAATCGGTAACTGGTAGCTGCTCGGTAGGCCCGGGAGTAGCGATTAACCGGTGAATCGGCCTATTAATCAGATTAATCGGTAGATTAAATAAGAACTTGCCAACATATATCTAGATTTTATGTATTATATACCATACTCTCGTGCTCTCAGTTATGTATATACTATACCAAAATATGCTACTGTTTGGTCTAACCTGAGCTACTAAGGAGCGAGAGGGGGATGGGAGGGGTTACGGGGCAACATTTTGGGCTTTGTTTGCCCACGAGTTAATGGGCCAGCAGCGATTAATCGGCTTAACAACTGATTGATCGGTCTAACAGGCCAATTAATCGGTCTGACAAGTTAACACGATGAATAGGTGTTATTCGATTTGGCCAACCAACGAGTTGCGGTTAACTGGCCTATTAACTGATTAATCGGACGAATTCTTGAACAGTGATAAGGATATCTCGAGCGCTGACCCGTAAAAAAAATTCTGCATCCGTCCGCGGACAGGGGACCACTCCACGAATAGGGATGTGGGACCCGGCCAAAAAACGCTACCCGCGTACATTTCAAACCGCATCCCAACAGATCCGACGAAATTCATGCAAACCCTACGGAATCCATCGAAGTTGGGATAGAAAATACCAGAAATCATCCATACATAGCTTACAAATAAGTCTAGTACAACAGTATTCAAATTCAACGAGATTAACCAGATGTTCAACAAGTTTTTCATGAATGGATCATGTCGTCCCGCACGTACTAACCCTTCAGCTTCATCCAACAGTGTATGTACGTAAAGGGCCGTCCCTCTATCCTGTGATTCATCACGGCAGTGCGTACGGGCTACACAATGTGTAGAGCAATATTGAGTGAATGAATTATTCAATTGACATGTTGAGCAAGAAAAAGCAAAACTTACGATCGCCTTTGCTGCCGCGCGCAATGGCCACCTTGCCTCCAGCCGAGCAACCATGTCACAAAACTTGGGGATGATGGTTTGGATGGCATATCATTGATACGGTAACGACTTCACATTGTGTTGTTGGATAATGTGCATGTCGTAGGTCATAATGTGCTTTCGTTCGTGAAACGAATCATGCACGCGCTGCCAGAAGAGCCTGCTTCTGCTCCTTCCTACGAAATCCGCGAATATGGACAACCACACATGCATCGCACAACAACTCATCCTCCATGGTCGAGTACCCCGCCATCCTTCGTACTCTTAAAAAATACCATGGTGTTTGAAAATAAGCTCAAATGCATTCGCATGGACTCGTCGACAAAAGGGGCGGAGTGCACCTGGCTACGGACGGGTCCTGGGTGGACGATGCCGTCGTAAAAGGCGAGCAGATGCGTCGGTGTTGTTTGCGTATGTCCGACAACTTGTGTGGCGGCTGGAGAGATACAGCGACGGCTGCGGAGGAGGGTGTGGATGCAAAGAAAGGGGCTACGTGGCGGATTGGAAGAAAATGGGACGGGGGGGGGGGGTTTAGTGGGTTGGGGGTGTCGGAGTCCTACGTGGCTGCTGTCCGGACTGTTGGGGAACGTAGCATGCAATTTCAAAAAAAATCCTACGATCACGCAAGATCTATCTAGGAGATGCATAGCAACGAGAGGGGAAGAGTGTGTCCACGTACCCTCGTAGACCGAAAGCGGACGCTTTAGCTTAACGCGGTTGATGTAGTCGAAAATCTTCTCGATTCAACCGATCAAGCACCGAACGTACGGCACCTCCGAGTTCTGCACACGTTCAGCTCGATGACTTCCCTCGAACTCTTGATCCAGCAAAGTGTCGATGGAGAGTTTCGTCAGCACGACGGCATGGTGACGGTGATGGTGAAGTTATCTGCGCAGGGCTTTACCTAAGCACAACGTGAATATGACCGGAGGTGTAAACTGTGGAGGGGGGCGCCGCACATGGCCTGGAACAATTGTGTGTCTAGGAGGTGCCCCCCCCATGTATATAAAGGAGGGAGAGGGGATGAGGCCGGCTAAGGGGCGCGCCAAGTGGGGAGGAATCGCACTTGGACTCCTGGTCCTATTCGGCCCCCCTTCCTTTTATCGGAGGGGGAAAGGGGGAAGGAGAGGGAGAGAGAGAAGGAAAGGGGGGCCGCGACCCCTCCCCATGGAGGGGGGTGCGCCACCCCCTTGTGGGCTACCTTGCCTCTCCCCTATGGCCCATGTGGCCCATTACTTCCCCCGGGGGGTTCCGGTAACCTCCCGGTTCTCTGATAAATATCGGAAACACTCCGGAACCATTCCGGCACCCGAATACTATCGTCCAATATATCAAACTTTACCTCTCGACCATTTCGAGACTCCTCGTCATGTCCGTGATCTCATCCAGGACTCTGAACAATCTTCAGTCACCAAAACACATAACTCATAATACAAATCGTCATCTAACATTAAGCGTGCGGACCCTACAGGTTCGAGAACTATGTAGACATGATCGAGACACCTCTCCAGTGAATAACCAATAGCGGAACCTGGATGCTCATATTGGTTCCTGCATATTCTACGAAGATCTTTATCGGTCGAACCGTTATGACAGCATATGTTATTCCCTTTGTCTATCGGTATGTTACTTGCCCAAGATTCGATCGTCGGTATCTTCATACCTAGTTCAATCTCGTTACCGGCAAGTCTCTTTACTCGTTTCGTAATACATCATCCCGCAACTAACTCATTAGTCACATTGCTTGCAAGGCTTATTATGATGTGCATTACCGAGAGGGCCCAGAGATACCTCTCTGATACTCAGAGTGACAAATCCTAATCTCGATCTATGCCAACCCAACAAAACACCTTCGGAGATACCTGTATAGTATCTTTATAATCACCCATTTACGTTGTGAAATTTGATAGCATACAAGGTATTCCTCCAGTATTCGGGAGTTGCATAATCTCATAGTCAAAGGAACATGTATAAGTCATGAAGAAACAAATAGCAATAAAACTTAATGATCATTATGCTAAGCTAAAGGATGGGTCTTGTCCATCACATCATTATCCTAATGATGTGATCCCGTTCATCAAATGACTACACATGTCTATGGTTAGGAAACTTAACCGTCTTTGATTAACGAGCTAGTCTAGTAGAGGCTTACTAGGGACACTGTTTTGTCTATGTATCCACAAATGTATCAAGTTTCCAGTTAATACAATTCTAGCATGATTAATAGATATTTATCATGATATAAGGAAATATAAAATAACAACTTTATTATTGCCGCTAGGGCATATTTCCTTTAGTCTCCCATTTGCACTAGAGTCAATAATCTAGTTCACATCGCCATGTGATTTAACACCAATAGTTCACATCTTTATGTGATTAACACCCATGGTTCATATCGCCATGTGACCAACACTCAAAGGGTTTACTAGAGTCAATAATCTAGTTCACGTCGCTGTGTGATTAACACCCAAAATGTACTAAGGTGTGATCATGTTTTGCTTGTGAGAGAAGTTTAGTCAACAGGTCTGCCACATTCAGATCTGTATGTATTTTGCAAATTTCTATGTCTACAATGCTCTGCATGGAGCTACTCTAGCTAATTGCTCCCACTTTCAATATGTATCCAGATTGAGACTCAGAGTCATCTGGATCAGTGTCAAAGCTTGTATCGATGTAACCCTTTACGACGAACTCTTTGTCACCTCCATAACCGAGAAACATTTCCTTAGTCCTCTTTAGTTACCTAAGGATAATTTTGACCGCTGTCCAGTAATCTACTCCTGGACCACTATTGTATCACCTTGCTAAACTCATGGCAAGGTACACAATAGGTCTGGTATACAACATGTCATACTTTATAGAACCCGTGACTGAGGTATAGGGAATGACTTTCATTCTCTCTCTACCTTTTTCCGTGGTCGGGTTTTGAGTCTTACTCAACTTAATACCTTACAACTCAGGCAAGAACTCCTTCTTTGACTGATCCATTTTGAACGCCTTCAAAATCTTATCAAGGTATGTACTCATCGAAAGTCTTATCAAGCGTCTTGATCTATCTCTATAGATCTTGATGCCCAATATGTAAGTAGCTTCACCGAGGTCTTTCTTTGAAAAACTCCTTTCAAACATTCCTTTATGCTTTCCAGAAAATTCTACATCATTGCCGGTCAACAATATGTCATTCACATATACTTATCAGAAAGGCTATAGTGTTCCCAGTCACTTTCTTGTAAATACAGACTTCACCGCAAGTCTGTATAAAACTATATGCTTTGATCAACTTATCAAAGCGTATATTCCAACTCCGAGATGCTTGCACCAGTCCATAGATGGATCGCTAGAGTTTGCACACTTTGTTAGCACCTTTAGGATCGACAAAACCTTTTGGTTGCATCATATACAACTCTTCTTTAAGAAATCCATTAAGGAATACAGTTTTGACATCCATTTGCCAGATTTCATAAAATGCGGCAATTGCTAAGATGATTCGGACAGACTTAAGCATTGCTACGAGTGAGAAAATCTCATCGTAGTCAACACCTTGAACTTGTCGAAAACCTTTTGCGACATTGTAGATAGTAAAACTAACATCAGCGTATGTCTTCCTCTTGAAGATCCATTTATTCTCAACGGCTTGCCGATCATTGGGCAAGTCCACCAAAGTCCATACTTTGTTCTCATACATGGATCCTATCTCAGATTTCTTGGCCTCAAGACATTGTGCAGAATCTCGGCTCATCATCACTCCCTCATAGTTCGTAGGTTCGTCATGGTCTAGTAACATGACTTCCAGAACAGGATTACCGTACCACTCTGGTGCGTAACGTGCTCTGGTTGACCTACGAGGTTTGGTAGTAACTTGATCTGAAGTTTCATGATTATTATCATTGGCTTCCTCACTAATTGGTGTAGGCATCACTTGAACTGATTTTTGTGATGAATTACTTTCCAATTCAAGAGAAGGTACAATTACCTTATCAAGTTCTACTTTCCTCCCACTCACTTCTTTTGAGAGAAACTCCTTCTCTGGAAAGGATCCATTCTTAGCAACAAAGATCTTGCCTTCGGATCTGTGATAGAAGGTGTACCCAACAATCTCTTTTGGGTATCCTATGAAGATGCACTTCTCCGATTTGGGTTCGAGCTTATCAGGTTGAAGCTTTTTCACATAAGCATGGCAACCCCAAACTTTAAGAAATGACAGCTTAGGTTTCTTGCCAAACCATCTTCATACGGTGTCGTCTTAACGGATTTAGACGGTGCCCTATTTAAAGTGAATGCAGCTGTCTCTAATGCATAACCCCGAAATGATAGTGGTAAATTGGTAAGAGACATCATAGATCACAGCATATCTAATAAAGTACGATTACGACGTTCAGACACACCATTATGTTGTGGTGTTCCAGGTGGCGTGAGTTGTGAAACTATTCCATATTGTTTTAAATGAATGCAAAACTCGTAACTCAAATATTCACCTCCATGTTCAGATCGTAGAAACTTTATTTTCTTGTTACAATGATTCTCCACTTCACTCTAAAATTATTTGAACTTTTCAAATGTTTCAGACTTGTGTTTCATTAAGTAGATATACCCATATCTGCTCAAATCATCTGTGAAGGTTAGAAAATAACGATACCCGCCGCGAGCCTCAACACTCATCGGACCACATACATCGGTATGTATTATTTCCAATAAGTCGGGAGCTCGCTCCATTGTTTCGAAGAACAGAGTCTTAGTCATCTTGCCCATGAGGCATGGTTCGCAAGCATCAAATGATTCATAATCAAGTGCTTACAAAAGTCCGTCAGCATGGAGTTTCTTCATGCGCTTTACACCAATATGACCTAAACGGCAGTGCCACAAATATGTTGCACTATCATTATCAACTTTGCATCTTTTGGCATCAATATTCTGAATATGTGTATCACCACGATCGAGATTCAACAAAAATAGACCACTCTTCAAGGGTGCATGACCATAAAAGATATTACTCATATAAATAGAACAACCATTATTCTCTGATTTAAATGAATAACCGTCTCGCATTAAACAAGATCCAGATATAATGTTCATGCTCAATGCTGGCACCAAATAACAATTATTCAGGTCTAAAACTAATCCCGAAGGTAGATGTAGAGGTAGCGTGCCGACAACGATCACATCGACCTTGGAACCATTCCCGATGCGCATCGCCACCTTGTCCTTAGCCAATCTTTGTTTAATCCGCAGCCCCTGTTTCGAATTACAAATATGAGCAACCGAACCGGTATCAAATACCCAAGCACTACTACGAGCATTAGTAAGGTACACATCAATAATATGTATATCAAATATACCTTTGTTCACTTTGCCATCCTTCTTATCCGCCAAATACGTGGGGCAGTTCCGCTTCCAGTGACCAATCCCTCTAAAGTAGAAGCACTCAGTTTCAGGCTTAGGTCTAGACTTGGGCTTCTTCCCGGGAGTGGCAACTTGCTTGCCATTCTTCCTGAAGTTCCCCTTCTTTCCTTTGCCCTTTTTCTTGAAACTAGTGGTCTTGTTAACCATCAACACTTGATGCTCCTTCTTGATTTCTACCTCCATAGATTTGGTGAAAGCACAAGTGCTCCCTAGGTGGTTTTGGTAATTAATGTCAACATATCTCTTGTTGGACTAACACTTTTATCTAGTATGTTTCAGATAAGTTCAACAATGGAGTGGCATGGACTAAAGGATGTGGGAACTCCTTCAAGATGCTAAGGACAAAGGATTGGCTCAAGCTTCAAGCTCAAGACTCTTCATTTTATATTTTAGTGATCCAAGATCACATTGAGTCTATAGGAAAAGCCAATACTATCAAGAAGGGATGAGATGTTGCTTAATGAGTTTCTTGCTCCATAGTGCTTAGTGATATTCTCCAAAACCCTCAACTACTTTCCCATTTCCACACATATGACCTAAACCTAAAGTCAAGCTCGGCCATACCGTTTCTTTCTATCTGGCGCCACTGAGTTCAATTGTCTTAGCCACTGCCACAAACCCTAGGCAAATCGGTCTCGCCGATAGGGATCTCGGTCTCACCGAGATGGGATTGTAATCTCTCTGTGTATGTCCATTAACTAATTCGGTCTCACCGAGTTTGAGCAATCGGTACTACCGAGATTACAATGCAAACTTCCTGGTTGACTCATTACCAAAATCGGTCCCACCGAGTTTGTGTAATCGGTCCAACCGAGTTTGCCTGACTAACTCTCTGGTTAGCTAATTATCAAAATCGGTCCAACCGAGTTTGTGTAATCGGTCTGTGACGCCCGGGTAATTAAGCTACAGTAATCCCTGCTAATGATGCCACGTCACCTCGGTTACTGTGGATAAACTCGCGTTAGTTCGGAACCTAGTTCGAATTTCAAATTCAAAATCGAGCAAACAATAAAAGTTTTCAAATATTAAAATTTAAATGTTCGGAGTGAACCAAATAATACATAGGTAATTATGGTGATGAAACCACATTTTTATAAAATGTTTAAATGCTCAAAGGAAAATAAAACAGCAGCAAAAGAAATAAATTAAACGCCTTTTGTATTTTGTAAAATATTAAACTATCTTATTTAGCTGTCCAAATTAATGTGGCAGTGGTATCTTTAACACACCATATTTAGGTGTTGTTCTCACATTCTTCAAAATTGAACTAAATTAATAATTTAATAAAACCGAAAGGAATAAATAAAAGAAAAGGAAAAAGAAAACAAAAAGAGGAAAAAAAAGGAGAACCCCCCCTCTGGGCCGTGGCCCAACTGGGCCAACCCCCAGGCCCAGCCGGCCCACCCCTCTCCTCCACAACCCCCCCGCCAGGGGAGAAACCCTAGCCGGTCCACCCATTCCCCCCACCCCCCGCGCGCACGATCCCCACTCTCCTCCCTCTCCCCCCCGATCTGAATCAGGGGCAGGAACCAGAGGAGGCCCCGATGCCGTACGCCGCCGCCTGGTGCCGCCTCGACCCCGCCCCGCCTCTCCATCGCCGGACGCCTCGCCCCCCCCTCGCTTCCCCCCCCGATCTGGATCGGGGGAAAAGGCGCCCTGCCGCCGCCCGGAACCCCCGCCGAAGCCGCCCCGCGTGGATCTGGATCGGGGCCGCTCGCCCCCGAAAGCGGTGCCCCGACCCCATTGCCTCGTCGCCTCGCGGACGCTGCCTGGAGCCCGCACCGCCGCCGTGGGACCCCGCCCGGAGCTACATCGCCTTCGCCTCGTCGTCCTCGCCGGATCTCCCTCGTCGGACTTCCCCGAACTCCGTCGAGCCCGCTGCCCGGACCTTACCCCCCCGCAGTGAGCACCCCCGCGCCCCTCCTCTCTCTCCCTCGTCCGGCCGCGTCCCCGACTGGCCTCACGGCGCCGCACCACGCCGGTCGCCCCGTGCCCTCGCCAGCCCCGCTCAGCGCCCTCCCCTGCACATCCCCGATGCGCGTTCGCGCTCACCGCGCGGCAACCGCGCCCGTCCGCGCGCCCGCGCCCCGCCTTTGCTCGCGGCCACCACGGCCACGGCCGTTCCCGCTCGCGACCTTGTCCTTCCTCTCGTCGGCCCGTGCCCGCTGCTGCCCTTCTGCCGGCGTCCCATTCCGGCGACCGCCCGTACTACGCCGTCGACCACGCGCTCGGCGCCGGCGCCCCCCTCTGCGCCCGGCCCTCTCCTGGGTCGGGCGCCCCGCAGCGCCTAGCGCCCGCACCTGCGGCGCCCGTAGCACCCAAACCCAATATGGCCCTTGGGGCCTATGACAGATGGGCCCCATGCCCATAACGTTTTAAAAAACAAGAGGAATTAAAAATAAAAATAATAGATAAAAAAATGATTTAATAAAATTAATCATTAATTAATTAATTATCTAATGAATTAATTAAGTTAATTAATCCGGTTTAATTAATTTAATTAACTAGTTAGGTTAATTAAATAGTAATTAAATTAACTAATCTATAATTAACCTAAACAGAGAATGACAGGTGGGACCCACAGGACCCACATGGTAGGTTGACCAGGTCAACGGTCAACGCGGACTGCTGACGTCAGCATGACATCATGTTGATGTCATAAATCCATTTTTCGAATTAATTAAATAATTAATTAAATTCTAGAAATTAATAAATTTTTAGAAAATCATATCTTTTAATCCGTAATTCAGATTAAAATATTTTCAACATGAAAGTTGCTCAGAACGACGAGACGAATCCGGTTACGCAGTCCGTTCGTCTGCCGCACACCCCTAACCTATCGAACCCGCAACTTTCCCCCTCCGGTTCCTCTGCCCGAAAACATGAAACACCGGGGATATTTTCCCGGATGTTTCCCCCCTTAACCGGCATCACCTCATACCACGTTAGGGCCCGCCTAGCATCGTTACTTGTCTTGTCATGCATCGATATGCATCTGTTTACATGGTATTCATTGTTTCTTCCCCCCTTTTTCTCTCCGGTAGACTACGAGACCGACGCTGCTGCTGCCCAGTTTGACTACGGAGTTGACGACCCCTCCTTCTTGCCAGAGCAACCAGGCAAGCCCCCCCCCCTTGATCACCAGATATCGCCTATTCTCTTCTATACTGCTTGCATTAGAGTAGTGTAGCCTGTTACTGCTTTCCGTTGATCCTATTCTGATGCATAGCCTGACATTGTTGCTACATCTGTTGATACCTTACCTGCAATCCTAAATGCTTAGTATAGGATGCTAGTTTATCATCATTGGCCCTACATTCTTGTCAGTCTGCCTTGCTATACTATTGGGCCGTGATCACTCGGGAGGTGATCACGGGTATATACTATACATACATACATACTATACAGATGGTGACTAAAGTCGGGTCAGCTCGAAGAGTACCCGCGAGTGATTCACGGATTGGGGGCTGAAAGGACCTTTGTCCCGACGGCCCTCTGTGTGGATCTTTGTGGCGGAGCGACAGGGCAGGTTGAGACCACCTAGGAGACAGGCGGGCCTGGCCCTGTTCGGCGTTCGCGGATACTTAACACGCTTAACGAGATCTTGGTATTTGATCTGAGTCGGCTACGAGCCTATACGCACTAACCATCTACGTGGGAGTAGTTATGGGTATCCCGACGTCGTGGTATCAGCCGAAGCACTTTAGACGTCAGCGACGGAGCGGCGCGCGCCGGATTGGAACGTAAGCCTGCTCTTGTATTAAGGGGGCTAGTTCTGCTTTCGGCCGCGTACGCAACGTGCAGGTGTGCTATGGGCGATGGGCCCAGACCCCTGTGCGCTTAGGTTTAGACCGGTGTGCTGGCCTCTCTGTTTTGCCTAGGTGGGGCTGCGACGTGTTGATCTTCTGAGGCCGGGCATGACCCAGGAAAGTGTGTCCGGCCAAATGGGATCGAGCGTGTTGGGTTATGTGGTGCACCCCTGCAGGGAAGTTAATCTATTCGAATAGCCGTGATCTTCGGTAACAGGACGACTTGGAGTTGTACCTTGACCTTATGACAACTAGAACCGGATACTTAATAAAACACACCCTTCCAAGTGCCAGATACAACCGGTGGTCGCTCTACCTCAGGGATATGAGGAGGGGATCGCCGGGTAGGATTATGCTATGCGATGCTACTTGGAGATGCTGCTTGGAGATGCTACTTGAATATGCTACTTGGAGGACTTCAATCTACTCTCTCCTACATGCTGCAAGACGGAGGCTGCCAGAAGCGTAGTCTTCGACATGATTAGCTATCCCCCTTTTATTCTGGCATTCTGCAGTTCAGTCCACCGATATGGCCCTTTACACATATACCCATGCATATGTAGTGTAGCTCCTTGCTTGCGAGTACTTTGGATGAGTACTCACGGTTGCTTTCTCCCCCTTTTTTCCCCTTTCCTTTCTTTCTGGTCGACGCAACCAGATGCTGGAGTCCAGGAGTCAGACGCCACCGTCGACGACGACCCCTACTACACCGGAGGTGCCTACTACTACGTGCAGCCCGCTGACGACGACCAGGAGTAGTTTAGGAGGATCCCAGGCAGGAGGCCTGCGCCTCTTTCGATCTGTATCCCAGTTTGTGCTAGCCTTCTTAAGGCAAACTTGTTTAACTTATGTCTGTACTCAGATATTGTTGCTTCCGCTGACTCGTCTATGATCGAGCACTTGTATTCGAGCCCTCGAGGCCCCTGGCTTGTATTATGATGCTTGTATGACTTATTTATGTTTTAGAGTTGTGTTGTGATATCTTCCCGTGAGTCCCTGATCTTGATCGTACACATTTGCGTGCATGATTAGTGTACGATTGAATCGGGGGCGTCACAAGTTGGTATCAGAGCCGACTGCCTGTAGGAATCCCCCTTCCACACTCCTTGGCCGAAGTTGAGTCTAGACTTTACAAAACTTTTACTAACATGGCTGTGTGTCTTACGGGCACACGTCGCCATTGGGTGGTATTAGGATCTTTTATTCCTTGACCTATACTCTGGGACTCTGACATCTCTTCTATTCGGGTTAAATGAATTTTACTAAATCTAACATTAGGATCTCGTTAACATTTTCACCCAGAGAGCCCCTTATTACTGATGATCGTCTGCTGCACCAGAAGACCCTGAAGATACTCTCCGTTGTTAACCCGAGAACTTGTGTTCATCGCGTTTGCAATTCACCTTCCACCGCAAACCCTTATGGATAACTACTTGCATTTGTTATTCTTACATCCATCCCCAGTGGTCTTGTTATTACAAGATACCCTGAAAAACTCGTCGTGGTTTCGATAATCCCTTGAGCTTACTGCCTTGCTGTTCTTGTCACTTGAATACCCCTACGGTTAATTCTCGCATTTATCGAGTATCCGCCCATCCCCCAGTTGTTCATGTGTTACACAAAAGTCTTCGAAATACCACCCGATATTCCGAAAATCCTCAGCAACCTATTGCTCTGGAATTTCTTGTTTGCTTTCATTATGATTAATCCCATAAGTATAGAAATCTTATTGACATTCCTTGTCATTATCATTTTGAGTCAGTTGACTCAATATGTTTGCGAATACACACAATCATCATTGATCCTTATAAATTACTTTTCCGGCTGAGCTGCCATTCTTTTTACTGGAATTGGTTCTCGACCAATCCAATTGTCTTTGATTGTACCCTACGGCTATTCAACTTATCCACCCCTAATCAGAGCATTGCTTCTGATCCCTTGATTTGAAAATCATAATTCCTTTGCATTTGACAATTGAGTTAGTCAGTTGTTTCTATAATCTGCTTCCTCTAGTTGAGTACCGATGCTCACGTCAGATCCCTTGTGGACCACCAGATCCTTTGTTGGATTTTATCTGACAACGCCCTTCATATTCAATAAACTTGTGAGCCTTTTCTCGGATACATAATGCCTTTGGTAAATTGTATCGTCTGCTTTCTCAACCATGCTCTGCCTTCGAGCTTGAGTTAATTACTTCTAAAAGATTCTGGTATAGGATTCTAAGATGCCCCGATGGGTTGAACCTATGCCTTCCTTAATATGTGTGAACTCGAAAGTTTTCACGAGTCGTACTCTTCTGGTATTTTGCCAGATAAAATTTCAACGCTATAACTTCATCGAAAGCGAGAAGTGAATGAAAGGGTATGCATTGGAGAAGTGGGAGTCGACCTTGAACTTGTGTTCATGCCCATGGACGCGATATATATCCTATCATGAAAGCTTCTTGTAACAATAACTATTTCCTTGATAACTAACCTATGGTATCTGTGAATTGATCCCTTGCAACCGTGGTTCCGACCATGATTGTTCTTCTTTGATCTCATTTCTCGGACAAGTTAAAACAATTGTCTTCTATGGATCAATACACCAGTCCAACCTTACTTTGATCTTGTGTCGAGTATTACCCCCCTGGTATCTCGAGATTATCATGGAACTGCATAACTTTTTATGAGTTCTTCATCAAGTGCTACCTTCCCACTGATTCCAATTTTCCGCGGGCTCTGTGTTACTGAACACTCAAAGACACCGATAACTGAACCGAGACCGCTCTACGGTTCAACAACTCTTCAGTAAGCTTCTATAAGTACGAGTTTGTACCCGATCACGCCATTCCTAGCCTGTTTGGCTATATCATTGTCGTGACGATTCTAACGGTGCTACCTGGTCCTTATTCTCGGAGCACCAATTTTCGACGATGAACTAACCTTACGTCGATTTTCCTTGTCATACCCTTTCACCTACAACAACAAGCTTGAGTTTGAGTTTGTGTCGTAACTGTGGTTCCAATAACCTCTTGCTTCATCATTCCTTTGACTTGATGTCGTCGCTGATTGACTACATCTGCATGAAATCTCTCGACAATTGTGTCGTGATCATCATCAACCTTATGAGCTCTTCCAGGAATTCAATTGAATTCATGATGGGTAATACCATCCTTGCCCCTCGATGATTCCTGTTCTCATCGACCACTTTATTGCCTTTCGTTCAACACAACTTGTTCGTGTTTTGTGTAAACCTTGAGATCACTGCTACCCAGCAGTTGATCTTCCTTACCTCGGAAGTATTACCATCTCTTTTTGTCAAGAATGTGGTGAGAATTTCACCACCTCTTAATAATTCTTGATATCATAATACTTCTTGCCATCTTCGTTCATTCCTTGGTCCCCGTATTGTTTTCAACCGGAATACCGACAATGGAGCTATGACGTGTGAATTCAAAACTTCTAGCAACCCTATTGCTTTGAAGTGAATGGGCGATAGTTCATTCTAAGTCCTTCGCTAATTGAATCACCATTCTGACATTGGTCGTGCAACCCAACCCATATTTCGGGCGCACCTTTCAACCAATGTTTAAATTGTGTATGTTTTCCTCGAGCATACTTCCTTATATCATTTGATCTGACAAATGTTATCTCCTTGTTCACTTAATGGTAGAAATCCATCTTTTGGGAATCTCGGTGAATTGCCGTTGAGTTCACCAGACACCTCCTTGTCCTCTCCTTGGGTTAATGATGAACTCTTGTTAACGGAAGTCACTTCATAGTTCATTTCCCGAGAATCTTACAGTGTCATCCCGTCAATTGGTGTTGCACCTTTCTTCTCAGGTATCCTAAGTCTGAGGTATCCTGACACCAATCGGATCTGAATCTCGGTCAGATATGATGGTTGGGACAACTTTCCAAGAGTTATGATGTTGTCCTTTGATGACCCGGTAACATGATGTCATGCCTAGCACCCCCCCCCCCTGGCTGGAGGACCTATCATTATAGATTCCTTTTCAGCAAGGTTATCCATTCATCCATGAGGAAATTGTAAGACTTATTCTACAAGTTATTCCTGATGGATCCTTCGTGTTTCCAAAGTCTGGTCTTCACCTGAAGACCATGTCAATGCTATCTCGAAGCATGTCAATGGTACTCCGATTTTCAACAGGAACATTTGAAGCACGATGCTAAATTTTATTTATCACTTATCCTAAAACCGTTGTATGGGTAATATCATGAGATTCCTTCCCCCTTACCTAAATGGTTTTCTACTTTATATCCTGTCATGGATATCTTGCTCTGCTTGTCCTTGGGAAGGATTTACCCCTGAAAGATGTGTTTAAACACATTTTCCTTTCCATTGTTCTGTTTAAACATAATAATCACTTTTCCTTTCCATTGGTTTGTTTAAACCTTCTTGTGATCTATATAATATAAGCAGTAATATCCCTGCTTATGTAAACACCTCGGTGTACCATCTTGCCTGGTGTAACCCTGTTACTATTGTTGATGACATTCCGGTAGTCATCGATGGACGAGAACTTTGCCTATTGGTCCGCCTCATTCAACGAGCAGGAATTGGTTCTCTTCGTCCCTCGCCCTTGGTACCGATGTTGTTGCCGACATAACTGACGGGCTATCCTCTGACATGCCTTACTTACATGATCGTGCAAGACGTCATCACCCTTCTTGCTTTTAAACCACATGGTGGGCCCATAACCCACAGTTCCACAGGATCAAAACCTGACTCTCCTGTACACCCCCGGTTTCCAAAGTTATTCCCCACGCTTGACTTCGTATGTAATTCACGGGTCACCTTCCTAATGCTCTATTCTGGTATCAGACGCAATACTTACTCTCGTTGCTCTGAACCCCTTTCTCACTCCGGTTCAGACTTCGAGCAACTATCTATACGCTTGGAACCTCTTATTGAGCCTTCGTACCTTACTCTCGACATATTTTATTGGTTCAATTCGAGAGGTACTCTTATGCTCATTCATGGGTTAACCCCAGATTGTTTCCCTCATAAGCATTCTGTCGTAGCCGAGCTGCCCCTTACCTATTCGTAAGTACGTTGAAGATCCCGAAGAAAGGATGACGACTTCATCATTTTGACCTGAAGCAGAAGTATGAAGGCATCAATATATTGGGTTGACCTCTTCGAGAAGAGCAAGCCAGGATGAGAAGACCCGATATATTCGTTACCAGACCTTCCCCCCTTACTCCCCTCTTAAATCTCGGGACGAGATTTCTTGTAGTGGAGGAGAATTGTGACGCCCGGGTAATTAAGCTACAGTAATCCCCGCTAATGATGCCACGTCACCTCGGTTACTGTGGATAAACTCGCGTTAGTTCGGAACCTAGTTCGAATTTCAAATTCAAAATCGAGCAAACAATAAAAGTTTTCAAATATTAAAATTTAAATGTTCGGAGTGAACCAAATAATACATAGGTAATTATGGTGATGAAACCACATTTTTATAAAATGTTTAAATGCTCAAAGGAAAATAAAACAGCAGCAAAAGAAATAAATTAAATGCCTTTTGTATTTTGTAAAATATTAAACTATTTTATTTAGCTGTCCAAATTAATGTGGCAGTGGTATCTTTAACACACCATATTTAGGTGTTGTTCTCACATTCTTCAAAATTGAACTAAATTAATAATTTAATAAAACCGAAAGGAATAAATAAAAGAAAAGGAAAAAGAAAACAAAAAGAGAAAAAAAAGGAGAACCCCCCCTCTGGGCCGTGGCCCAACTGGGCCAACCCCTAGGCCCAGCCGGCCCACCCCTCCCCTCCACAACCCCCCCCGCCAGGGGAGAAACCCTAGCCGGTCCACCCATTCCCCCCACCCCCCGCGCGCACGATCCCCACTCTCCTCCCTCTCCCCCCCGATCTGAATCAGGGGCAGGAACCAGAGGAGGCCCCGATGCCGTACGCCGCCGCCTGGTGCCGCCTCGACCCCGCCCCGCCTCTCCATCGCCGGACGCCTCGCCCCCCCTCGCTTCCCCCCCCCCCCGATCTGGATCGGGGAAAAGGCGCCCTGCCGCCGCCCGGAACCCCCGCCGAAGCCGCCCCGCGTGGATCTGGATCGGGGCCGCTCGCCCCCGAAAGCGGTGCCCCGACCCCATTGCCTCGTCGCCTCGCGGACGCTGCCTGGAGCCCGCACCGCCGCCGTGGGACCCCGCCCGGAGCTACATCGCCTTCGCCTCGTCGTCCTCGCCGGATCTCCCTCGTCGGACTTCCCGAACTCCGTCGAAGCCCGCTGCCCGGACCTTACCCCCCCCCCCGCAGTGAGCACCCCCGCGCCCCTCCTCTCTCTCCCTCGTCCGGCCGCGTCCCCGACTGGCCTCACGGCGCCGCACCACGCCGGTCGCCCCGTGCCCTCGCCAGCCCCGCTCAGCGCCCTCCCCTGCACATCCCCGATGCGCGTTCGCGCTCACCGCGCGGCAACCGCGCCCGTCCGTGCGCCCGCGCCCCGCCTTTGCTCGCGGCCACCACGGCCACGGCCGTTCCCGCTCGCGACCTTGTCCTTCCTCTCGTCGGCCCGTGCCCGCTGCTGCCCTTCTGCCGGCGTCCCATTCCGGCGACCGCCCGTACTACGCCGTCGACCACGCGCTCGGCGCCGGCGCCCCCCTCTGCGCCCCGGCCCTCTCCTGGGTCGGGCGCCCCGCAGCGCCTAGCGCCCGCACCTGCGGCGCCCGTAGCACCCAAACCCAATATGGCCCTTGGGGCCTATGACAGATGGGCCCCATGCCCATAACGTTTAAAAAAAAGAGGAATTAAAAATAAAATTAATAGATAAAAAATGATTTAATAAAATTAATCATTAATTAATTAATTATCTAATGAATTAATTAAGTTAATTAATCTGGTTTAATTAATTTAATTAACTAGTTAGGTTAATTAAATAGTAATTAAATTAACTAATCTGTAATTAACCTAAACAGAGAATGACAGGTGGGACCCACGGGACCCACATGTCAGGTTGACCAGGTCAACGGTCAACGCTGACTGCTGACGTCAGCATGACATCATGCTGATGTCATAAATCCATTTTTCGAATTAATTAAATAATTAATTAAATTCCAGAAATTAATAAAATCTTTAGAAAATCATATCTTTTAATCCGTAACTCGGATTAAAATATTTTCAACATGAAAGTTGCTCAGAACGACGAGACGAATCCGGATACGCAACCCGTTCGTCCGCCACACACCCCTAACATATCAAACCCGCAACTTTCCCCCTCCGGCTCCTCTGCCCGAAAACACGGAAACACCGGGGAATACTTTCCCGGATGTTTCCCCCCTTAACCGGCATCACCTCATACCACGTTAGGGCACGCCTAGCATCGTTACTTGTCATGTCATGCATCGATATGCATCTGTTTACATGGTATTCATTGTTTCTTCCCCCCTTTTCTCTCCGGTAGACTACGAGACCGACGCTGCTGCTGCCCAGTTTGACTACGGAGTTGACGACCCCTCTCTCTTGCCAGAGCAACCAGGCAAGCCCCCCCCCTTGATCACCAGATATCGCCTATTCTCTTCTATACTGCTTGCATTAGAGTAGTGTAGCCTGTTACTGCTTTCCGTTGATCCTATTCTGATGCATAGCCTGACATTGTTGCTACATCTGTTGATACCTTACCTGCAATCCTAAATGCTTAGTATAGGATGCTAGTTTATCATCATTGGCCCTACATTCTTGTCAGTCTGCCTTGCTATACTATTGGGCCGTGATCACTCGGGAGGTGATCACGGGTATATACTATACATACATACATACTTTACAGATGGTGACTAAAGTCGGGTCAGCTCGAAGAGTACCCGCGAGTGATTCACGGATTGGGGGCTGAAAGGACCTTTGTCCCGACGGCCCTCTGTGTGGATCTTTGTGGCGGAGCGACAGGGCAGGTTAAGACCGCCTAGGAGAGAGGTGGGCCTGGCCCTGTTCGGCGTTCGCGGATACTTAACACGCTTAACGAGATCTTGGTATTTGATCTGAGTTGGCTACGAGCCTATACGCACTAACCAACTACGTGGGAAAGATATGGGCACTCGGCGTCGTGGTATCAGCCGAAGCACTTCGTGACGCCAGCGACTGAGTGGCGCGCGCCGGATTGGAACGTAAGCCTGCTCTTGTATTAAGGGGGCTAGTTCTGCTTTCGGCCGCGTACGCAACGTGCAGGTGTGCTATGGGCGATGGGCCCAGACCCCTGCGCGCTTAGGTTTAGACCGGCGTGCTGGCCTCTCTGTTGTGCCTAGGTGGGGCTGCGACGTGTTGATCTTCCGCGGCCGGGCATGACCCAGGAAAGTGTGTGCGGCCAAATGGGATCAAGCGTGTTGGGTAAGTTGGTGCACCCCTGCAGGGAAGTTAATCTATTCGAATAGCCGTGATCTTCGGTAACAGGACGACTTGGAGTTGTACCTTGACCTTATGACAACTAGAACCGGATACTTAATAAAACACACCCTTCCAAGTTCCACAGACAACCCGGTGATCGCTTTTCTACAGGGCGACGAGAGGAGGATCGCCGGGTAGGGTTATGCTATGCGATGCTACTTGGAGATGCTGCTTGGAGATGCTACTTGAAGATGCTACTTGGAGGACTTCAATCTACTCTCTCCTACATGCTGCAAGACGGAGGCTGCCAGAAGCGTAGTCTTCGACAGGATTAGCTATCCCCCTCTTATTCTGGCATTCTGCAGTTCAGTCCACCGATATGGCCCTTTACACATATACCCATGCATATGTAGTGTAGCTCCTTGCTTGCGAGTACTTTGGATGAGTACTCACGGTTGCTTTCTCCCCCTTTTTTCCCCTTTCCTTTCTTTCTGGTCGTCGCAACCAGATGCTGGAGTCCAGGAGCCAGACGCCACCGTCGACGACGACCCCTACTACACCGGAGGTGCCTACTACTACGTGCTGTCCGCTGACGACGACCAGGAGTAGTTTGGAGGATCCCAGGCAGGAGGCCTGCGCCTCTTTCGATCTGTATCCCAGTTTGTGCTAGCCTTCTTAAGGCAAACTTGTTTAACTTATGTCTGTACTCAGATATTGTTGCTTCCGCTGACTCGTCTATGATCGAGCACTTGTATTCGAGCCCTCGAGGCCCCTGGCTTGTATTATGATGCTTGTATGACTTATTTATGTTTTAGAGTTGTGTTGTGATATCTTCCCGTGAGTCCCTGATCTTGATCGTACACATTTGCGTGCATGATTAGTGTACGATTGAATCGTGGGCGTCACACGGTCTCACCAAGATTACATTATGCCCTAACCCTAACCATATCGGTCCTACCGAGTTGCATATCGGTCCCACCGAAAATCCTAATGGTCACTAGATTTGCTAAATTGGTCCGACCGAGTTTATCAATTCGATCCCACCGAGTTTGGCAAGTTGTGTGTAATGGTTAGATTTTGTGTGGAGGCTATATATACCCCTCAACCTCCTCTTCATTCGTGGAGAGAGCCATCATACTGAACCTACACTTCCAGCATACATTTTCTGAGAGAGAACTACCTACTCATGTGTTGAGGCTAAGATATTCCATTCCTACCATATGAATCTTGATCTCTAGCCTTCCCCAAGTTGCTTTCCACTCAAATCTTCTTTCCACCAGATCCAAATCCTATGAGAGAGAGTTGAATGTTGGGGAGACTATCATTTGAAGCACAAGAGCAAGGAGTTCATCATCAATGCACCATTTGTTACTTCTTGGAGAGTGGTGTCTTCTAGATTGGCTAGGTGTCACTTGGGAGCCTCCGACAAGATTGTGGAGTTGAACCAAGTAGTTTGTAAGGGCAAGGAGATCACCTACTTCGTGAAGATCTACGGCTAGTGAGGCAAGTCCTTCGTGGGCGACGACCATGGTGGGATAGACAAGGTTGCTTCTTCGTGGACCCTTTGTGGGTGGAGCCCTCCGTGGACTCGCGCAACTGTTACCCTTCGTGGGTTGAAGTCTCCATCAACGTGGATGTACGATAGGACCACCTATCGAAACCACGACAAAAACATTCGTGTCTCCAATTGCGTTTGAATCCTCCAAACCCTTCCCTTTACATTCTTGCAAGTTGCATGCTTTACTTTCCATTGCTCATATACTCTTTGCATGCTTGCTTGTTATGTATTGTGAATGTTAAACTTGTTCCTAAACTCCACTTAAACTTAAAGATTTTAAAAATTGCAACTTTGGTACTTAGTGTCTAATCACCCCCCTCTAGACACCTCTCTCAAGGTCCTACAAGTGGTATCAGAGCATTGGTCTCCATTACCTTGGTTTAATCACCATTGGAGGAAGATGGATGAGTCTACTTTGGAGAGTCTTAGACATAGAGTGCCCATTCTTGATGGAGAGTATTTTCATGAGTGGAAAAATGAGATGCTTGTAATTTTCAATCAATATCATTTGAACAAGTACATTGCTAGCCCTTGTGCACCTCATGTTGATCCTATGCATCCTACTCTTGATGAGTCAATTGACATGATTAGGAATCTTAGAACTGTTAATCTTATCACTAGAGGCTTGCCTAGAAACTTGATTATAAACCTGCCTACTCTTGATTATAAACTTGATTATAAACCTGCTTCGGAAATAATATCACTATATGGAAATTTCTTGAGGAACGATTTCCAAATTATTCCTTGAAAAATCTAGATGAAATTCTTCATAAGTCTATTGCCTTGAGTAAGATGAATACTAGTGATCCTATGTTTGGTGATCGACTATCTGAGCTTACAAACCTTATGCGTGCCAAAGGAGATGTTGGAATTATTAGTGATATTATTTCCGAAGCTATAAAAATTCATAAGCAAGATCATTGTCAAACTCACTCTAACGAATCACCCGCTCTAGGATTTGATCCACCACATGACGATGTTGAACATGGATACTATGATGAGGATGATGATAGTGACTTCGATCTTGATGATGCAATAAGACACTTTGGTCTTATGGCAAATCTTCAGGGATATATGTCAGGAGGAAAGGAATGGGTTCTTGATAGTGGATGTACCGATCACATGACCGGAGATAAAGACATGTTTCGTGAGCTTGCAGAAAACGATGGTCCTCGAAAGTATGTCAGTTTCGGTGACAACTCAAAGGGTAAGGTGGTTGGCCTCGGTAAGGTGGCCATATCACATGATAGCTCCATACAAAATGTCATGCTCGTTGAATCTCTTGGATACAACTTACTTTCAGTATCCAGACTTGCTGATTTCGGTTTCAATGTCCTATTTACTGAAGTAGATTGCCAAGTGTTTCGTCGAGACAATCGTAAAATGGTCTTTACCGGTATACGTAGAGGTGATCTATACATTGTTGATTTCACTAAAAAAGGCTCAACCTAAAACTTGCTTCATTGGTAAATCCTAAAAAGGTTGGTTATGGCATAGACAACTAGGTCATGTTGGTATGCGAAACCTTGACAAGCTTATTAAAGGGAATCATATCCTTGGTGTTAACGATGTCATATTTGATAAGGATAGACTTTGCAGCGCTTGTCAAGCAGGTAAACAGGTTGGAGGAAGGCATCCCGTGAAGAACATTATGACCACAAGGAGGCCAATCGAGCTACTTCACATGGATCTTTTTGGTCCCAACGCCTACAAGAGTCTCGGTGGAAATTCTTTTGGTCTAATTATAGTTGATGATTTTTCAAGATTTACGTGGGTGTTCTTTCTCGAAGATAAATAGCAGGTCAAAAAGATCTTCAAAAACTTCGCTAGGAAGGCCCAAAATCAATTTGAAGTGAAGATCAAGAAGGTTCGCAGCGACAACGAAACAGAGTTCAAGAACACAAATGTGGACACCTTTCTTGACGAATAAGGGATTTCACACGAGTTCTCGGCTACGTACACATCTCAACAAAATGGAGTTGTTGAGAGGAAGAACCGGACGCTCATCGAAATGGCGAGAACGATGCTTGATGAGTACAAGACACTGAAGCACTTTTGGGCAGAAGCGGTTGAGACAGCTTGTCATGCAACAAATCGCTTGTATCTTCACAAGCTACTCGGTAAGACGGCATACGAGCTCCTCACCGGTAACAAACCCCAAGTTGGATACTTTCGAGTATTCGGCTCAAAGTGCTACATTCTTGATAAGCATCGTCGTTCTAAATTTGCTCCTAAGTCTCATGAAGGTTTCCTACTAGGTTATGGCTCAAACTCTCACACTTACCGTGTCTACAACAATTTCACCCGAAAGGTTGAAGAGACGGTAGATGTGAAGTTTGATGAATCCAACGGTTCGCAAGTAGAGCAATTGCCAATTGATGTAGGTGACAAAGATCCGTCGGAAGCAATCCAAGACTTGTCTATTGGGAAGGTTCGTCCAACGGAGGTGAAGGAGAGTACCTCGTCCGTCCAAGTGGAAGCTTCTACTTCACGACAAGGTGAACCAAGAGTTGATACGGAAGCATCCACAAGTGGGACACACCAAGATGAAGAAAACGAGGAAGTGCATCAAGATGAACGTCAACGACCTCCCTCTCCACCATGACAAGAGAACGACAACGCCAACAATGAAGAAGGCCAAGAAGAAGAACAAGATTAAGAAGAAGTTCAACCAAGAACCAAGCAAAAGCTTTCACGAGTTCGAGAAAGAATTGCTAAAGATCATCCCGTCGAGCAAATCTACAATGATATTCAAACCGGGAGAATCACTCACTCTAAAACTCGTTTAGCTAACTTTTGTGAAAACTATTCTTTCATCTCTAGCATTGAACCTATGAAGGTTGAAGAAGCATTGGAAGATCCGGATTGGATAAATGCTATGCATGAAGAGCTACACAACTTTGAGAGGAACCAAGTTTGGACATTGGTTGAGAAGCCCGACAACAACCACAACATCATTGGTACCAAATGGGTGTTTCGCAACAAGCAAGATGAAGATGGACAAGTAGTTCGCAACAAAGCACATCTCGTCGCCCAAGGCTACACACAAGTTGAAGGTATGGACTATGGTGAGACTTACGCTCCCGTTGCTAGACTTGAGTCCATTCGTGCCTATGCTAATCATCATGATATCACCTTGTACCAAATGGACATAATAATCCACCAAGAACCTATGCTAATCAAATTTTAAATCCGACTATCCATGGCACTTGGAAATAATAATCCACCCAGCCAGGTCATAGGGGAAGAAAATGCATCTTTCAAGGCACCAGATCAGTGTTAGAGAAGAGATTAAGCCATGTACATCAGCAAATTCGTTGGTAATGTTAAATCTAAGGTTCATATAGGGACTCCAGCACAGGATCATGGCATAATTTTGCGGGTATGCACGCGTAAGAGACCTAGGGATCAAACTATCATATCACTGCTGTAAAACGATGTCAAAAATGATTATACCAGAAGCCCGAGAGGTGGAAACGTTGGCATTACATCCCATCACGAGAGCCCCAAACACTAGACTTGTCATGGCGCGATGGATAGCATAAGACTCACCATGGCTCGATGGCCATGGGCACAGAAGCGCATGAGAGAAAGCAGAGCCGAGAGGAATGGAGGGGCTTACCTATGTCAGAGAGGATCGAGGTCTGTAACAGCCGGTTAATTATTGCCTTGATTTCCTCGAGGCTCTTTGAATTTGTGTTGATTGCAGAGCATGTTCTTGGAGTCAATTCGTCCTTTGGCTTAAAACACCTACATGAAGAACACATTCAGGGTTAAAAATAGTTTGCCGGTTGCAACCTACTACAAAGTGCAATCTGCTCACTCAACACTAGAAAGATTGGCAAGAGAATTGTTTCAGGCTTGCTGCACACAAACTAAGCCCTGGAAAATGAAGGTAGTACAGGTGGACAAACATCTCAAAAGAGAAAACATAATGATCACCAACTATTGCTATCAAGGATCAAGAATATCCCTGGCCAGGAAATTCAAACAGAAAACAAGACAACACTATTGAATTTCTCTAACCTACAGGGCTAAAGCTTCTTAATCGAAATGTCGACATAACTCACACATGAATCTCGATATTTCTGTGTGTATGTTCTAATCCCAGATAATCATGATCCTATTCATTCCAATTTATGAAAAAATGTATGGAATCTCAAATGGAGTGTCAATGCCAATTAACTACAAACAACAATTAAGGAACACTCTGATAAGGAACTTCCCAGAGTATCACCCGGTCAACTAATCAAGATAAAAGTAATTCTGACATAACTAGGAGGACAAATATTATACTTTACATGACAAGCTGCTATCCATGATCTTCTTGCAATTGATTTCTTGTGTGAAACAGAAGTATCAAAACTTTGTTCCGGCAGACTAAAGAGTAGAGAGCTCTCAAATGTCCTGAATATATAGAAAAGAATTAGCTACGGTATCCAGTAAGACATCCAGCAAGCTATATACCATAGGCAGACAAATAACACACCACTCCTCGCATATTTGCAAGAAAATTACCATGTGCGAAAGGGTATGTGGCAGCCCATTGAATTTACTTTGATTTACTCGGGGCTCTCTGAATTTGTATTGCTTGCAGAGTATGCCCTCAAAGTGCTGCGAAAAAAGGACGGTCAGTTTAAAGTTGGCGGCCACTCACTCGATACTAGAAAGACTGAAAGAGCTTACTTACCCCCTTTTGGCAACATAAACCAAACTATAGGTACATATCTGTAACCAGTCCTCATCAATGAAGCATTTCATCACCATGGACATGCTACTAGGACCATGCTAACCTATAGCATGGTTGATGACCACCCTAACCCCACAAACTGGTGGCCTACCATGTTTTAGTCATGGACGTTGTGGAACGAGGGGGAGGAGGACAGACGTGGCGGAAATAAGGGGGCTGCCGAACGTCCCCAATCTAGTACTGACATGGAGTTCTCTCTCTCTCTCTCTCCCTCTCTCTCCCTCTCTCTCCCTCTCTCTC